>NC_057797.1:528831543-529048989 GCF_018294505.1 Triticum aestivum
AACTTAGGCGAGCGCTTGGACTGCAGCTAAGCCCCCGAGTGAGAGGATTGCTCTTCACTCGGTAGGATTTTTATAACTTAGGCGAGCACGAGGCTGCAGCTAAGCCTCCGAGTGGAAGGCTGGCTTACCACTCGGTAGGATTTTGATAAACTTAGGCGAGTGCTTGGACTGCAGCTAAGCCCCCGAGTGAGAGGATTGCTCTTCACTCGGTAGGATTTTTATAACTTAGGCGAGCACGAGGCTGCAGCTAAGCCTCCGAGTGGAAGGCTTGCTTACCACTCGGTAGGATTTTGATAAACTTAGGCGAAACGGATTCGCGGCTAAGCCCCCGAGTGGAAGGCTGGCTTACCACTCGGTAGGATTTTTATAAACTTAGGCGAAACGGATTCGCGGCTAAGCCGCCCACTGAGGGGGAGTTTTTATGTGGACACAAATAAAAAGTGCTGACACAATTATTTCTAAACCCATGAATTACAGAAGTTCTTTATTGCAACTCATCCGAGTGATAAAACTTAAGTGTAAAACGGGCGGAGTAGCTCCACGTTCCAAGCTCGGGGCTCGTCGATATTATGCTCGACGTTGTAAAGACGGTATGCCCCGTTGTGGAGAACCTTGGTGACGATGAAAGGGCCTTCCCAAGAAGGAGCAAGTTTGTGTGGTTTGTGCTGATCCACTCGGAGAACCAAATCCCCTTCCTGGAAGGCTCGACCTCTCACATTTCGGGCGTGGAAACGGCGCAGATCTTGTTGGTAGATGGTCGACCGGATCAGAGCCATCTCCCTTTCTTCCTCTAAAAGGTCGACTGCGTCCTGCCGCGCTTGTTCAGCTTCTACTTCGTTGTAGATTTCGACTCGAGGAGCATTGTGGAGAAGATCACTCGGCAAGACTGCTTCAGCTCCATAGACCAAGAAGAATGGAGTTCTTCCGGTCGATCGATTGGGCGTGGTCCGCAGTCCCCAGAGTACAGATGGAAGTTCGTCGACCCAAGCTCCAGCCGCGTGTTTGAGATCACGCATCAGTCGCGGCTTCAGTCCCTTGAGAATCAGTCCATTAGCTCGCTCTGCTTGTCCATTCGACTGCGGATGGGCGACTGATGCGTAGTCGACCCGTGTGCCCTGGGAGTTGCAGAAGGTTCTGAATTCCTCTGAGTCAAAGTTCGACCCATTATCCGTAATGATGCTGTGCGGGACTCCATATCTGAATACTAGTTCCCTGATGAAGCTAACAGCAGTACCGGTGTCGAGGCTCTTGATTGGTTTAGCTTCGATCCACTTGGTGAACTTGTCGACTGCCACCAGTACATGCGTGAAGCCACTTCGTCCTGTTCTCAAAGGACCGATCATGTCCAGCCCCCAAACTGCAAAAGGCCAGACGAGTGGGATGGTCTTCAAAGCTGACGCAGGCTTGTGCGACATATTCGAGTAGAACTGACATCCTTCGCACTTATCTACTATCGCCTTTGCCATCTCATTCGCCTTGGGCCAGTAAAATCCGGCTCGGTATGCTTTGGCCACGATGGTCCGAGAGGACGCATGATGACCACAGGTTCCCGAGTGAATATCGTTGAGGATGAGTCGACCTTCTTCTGGTGTTATGCACTTCTGACCGACTCCAGTCGCGCTCTCTCTGTATAATTGTCCTTTGATGACAGTAAAGGCCTTAGATCGACGGACGATCTGTCGAGCCTCTTCCTCATCCTTCGGAAGCTCTTTCCTCAAGATATATGCGACATACGGAATCGTCCAGTCGGGAATGACTACCAAAACCTCCATGATCAAGTCGACCACCGCTGGGACTTCAACTTCAGTCGGATCTGTGGCACTCTTGGGCTGCGGAGTTTCTTCGGTGAAAGGATCTTCTTTGACTGACGGAGTATGTATATGCTCCAAGAACACACCACTCGGAATGGCTTCTCTCTTGGAACCTATCTTTGCTAGATCATCAGCTGCTTGATTTTTCAGTCGGGGTATATGATGGAGTTCCAACCCCTCGAACTTTTTCTCCAGCTTCCTCACTGCACTGCAGTATCCAGTCATGGCTGGGCTTCTCACGTCCCACTCTTTCATCATCTGATTGACCACTAAATCCGAGTCACCATAGACCATTAGGCGACGGACGCCGAGTGAAATGGCCATGCGCAACCCATATAGGAGGGCCTCATATTCTGCCTCATTGTTGGAGGAATCAAAGTGAATCTGGAGCACATATCTGAGCTTATCTCCTCTGGGGGAAACCAGGACAACCCCAGCACCGGAACCATTCAACATCTTAGAACCATCGAAAAACATGGTCCAATGCTCCGAGTGAACTTCAGTCGGCTGCTGCTGTTCGATCCACTCGGCGAGGAAATCTGCTATTGCCTGGGACTTAATGGCTTTCTTTGCCTCAAACTTGATATCAAGGGGAAGAAGTTCAATCGCCCATTTGGCCACTCGACCAGTTGCATCTCTGTTGTGCAAAATCTCTGATAGTGGAGCGTCGCTGACGACTGTGATTGAATGGTCAGAGAAATAATGAGCGACCTTCTTTGTGGTCATGTATATTCCATACACAAGCTTCTGATAATGAGGATATCTCTGCTTGGATGGAGTCAAGACTTCAGACAAATAATACACTGGGCGCTGAACTTTGAGAGCTTTTCCTTCTTCTTCCCGCTCGACCGTTAGCACAGTACTGACGACTTGTCCTGTGGCTGCGATGTAGAGCAACAGAGGCTCTTTGCTGATTGGAGCAGCAAGCACCGGCTGGGTGGAGAGCAGAGCTTTTAGCTCGGCAAACGCTGCATCAGCTTCTGGAGTCCACTCGAACTTGTCAGCCTTCTTCATCAGTCGGTAAAGAGGCAATGCCTTTTCACCGAGTCGTGAGATGAATCGACTTAATGCAGCCAAGCATCCAGTAAGCTTCTGGACATCGTGCACTCGCACAGGGCGTTTCATTCGGAGAATAGTGCCAATCTTTTCTGGGTTGGCGTCGATTCCCCGTTCGGAAACGAGAAAACCGAGTAACTTGCCACCAGGAACTCCAAATGTGCACTTTGATGGATTGAGCTTGATATCATACCTTCTGAGGTTGGCAAATGTTTCGGCGAGGTCGGCGAGCAGGTCGGAACCTTTTCGTGACTTGACAACAATATCATCCATATAAGCTTCCACATTCCGACTGATTTGAGTGAGTAGACACTTCTGAATCATTCGCATAAACGTGGCTCCGGCATTCTTGAGGCCGAATGGCATGGTGATATAGCAGAAGCACCCGAATGGAGTGATGAAAGCTGTTTTTACTTCATCGGGCCCATACAGACGGATCTGGTGGTACCCGGAGTAAGCATCTAAAAAAGACAACCTCTCGCATCCCGCGGTCGAGTCAACAATTTGATCTATGCGAGGGAGAGGAAAGTGATCTTTCGGGCAGGCCCAGTTGATGTGCTTGAAATCAATGCACATTCGGAGCGACTTGTCCTTCTTAGGAACCATGACGACATTAGCGAGCCACTCGGAGTGGAATATCTCTCGGATAAATCCTGCCGCCAACAGTCGAGCCACTTCTTCACCGATGGCCTTTCTCTTCTGGACGGCGGACCGCCGAAGATGTTCTTTGACTGGCTTTGCAGACTTGTCGACTCTTAGGCGATGCTCAGCCAGTCCCCTGGGAACACCTGGCATGTCAGCGGGCTTCCATGCAAAAATGTCCCAGTTCTCACGGAGGAACTGGATGAGCGCTTCTTCCTATTTTGGGTCGAGTGTTGTGGAGATGCGGGTCGGAGCTGCTTCGGGGTCGGTCGGGTGAATGTGAACAGGCTTCGTCTCACCGGACGACTGGAATGCAGATTCTGTGGCGGGCTTCTTGGATCGCAGCAAGTCACTCGGATCTGCGTTTTGCTTGTATTCTTCGAACTCGACCGCTGTCACTTGGGAATCGGCAATTTTGGAGCCTTTCTGAAAGCACTCCTCTGCCTTTTTCCTATCACCGGTGACAGTGATCACACCTTTGGGACAGGGCATCTTCAATTTGAGGTACACGTAACATGGTCGAGCCATGAACCGTGCATAGGCTGGCCTCCCCAAAATGGCATGATATGCACTTTGAAAATCTACGACCTCAAACGTCAACTTTTCTTTGCGGAAATGCTTTGAATCGCCAAATACTACGTCCAAAGCTATCTGGCCGAGAGACTCAGCCTTCTTCCCTGGTATAACTCCATGGAAGCTCATGTTACTAGTGCTCAATCGGGACATCGGAATGCCCATACCTTTCAGCGTGTCTGCATATAACAGATTCAGCCCACTTCCACCGTCCATCAGCACCTTTGTCAGTCGAGTGCCTTCGACAACTGGATCGACCACCAAAGCTTGCCTCCCAGGGGTAGCAATATGAGTTGGGTGATCAGATTGGTCGAATGTGATGGGTGTTTGAGACCACTTCAGATAATTTGCCTTCGCTGGGGCAACCATGTTAACCTCTCGGTTAATTACTTTCAGTCGACTTCTGCTTTCCACATCTGCGAAGATCATCAGAGTGGAGTTGATATGCGGGTATCCTCCCTCACTGTCCTCTTTGTCTTTGGCTTTGTCCGACTCCTTCTCCTTGTCCTTAGACTGTTTTCCCTGAAACTGCTGGATCAGGAGTCGACATTGGCGAGTGGTGTGCTTTGGGTAAATGATATTCCCCTCTTCATCTTTCTTCGTGTGAATATGACACGGCATATCCATCACGCCGTTCCCTTCTTTATCCTTCACCTTCTTGGGGTTCCAGGATCCTTTCGGTTTCCCCTTAGACTTTCCTTGAGTCACGGCCAGAGCCTCTCCAGGAGCTGCCGGTTCAGCCTTCCGTTTCTGTTTCCGACTGGAATTTCCTTTTTCCGACTGACTCGGCTTGTGCTTGCCGCTTCGGAGTCGGTCTTCTTCTTCGCCGTTGGCGTACTTGGTAGCAATCTCCATCATCCGACTCAAGGTCATGTCACCGGTTCGACCAAATTTCAAGCTCAGTTCTCTGTTCTTGACACCATCTTTGAAGGCGCATACTGCCTGATGGTCAGAGACATTTTCCACAGTGTGGTGCAAAGTGATCCACCTCTGAATATACTCTCTGAGAGTCTCATTGGTTTTCTGTACGCAGACTTGCAACTCTGTCAATCCCGCTGGTCGCTTGCAAGTCCCTTCGAACGTTCTGACGAACACTCGGGACAGATCTTCCCAAGTGTAAATACTGCTAGGAGGTAATTGGGTCAACCATGCCCTGGCAGAACCTTCCAACATGAGGGGCAAATGCTTCATGGCCACCTCGTCGTTCCCACCACCGATCTGAACTGCCACTCGGTAGTCTTCAAGCCAAGTTTCAGGCTTAGACTCACCAGTGAACTTGCTGACTCCTGTTGCCAACCTGAAATTGGGGGGAATAACAGCGGCTCTGATAGCTCTGCTGAAACATTCAGGACCAGAAACATGTACTCAACTGCTCGTGGGCACTTCTCTGTCGAGTGCACCACGATGGGCTCTGTTCCGGTCGACCAACCCTTGCACGATAATGGATCCCGCGTCGAAGCCTGGCTCCCTGGGGTCAACTGGAACTCTACGCCCTGTACTGTACTGACGCCTATCATCTGGCTGCCGAGGAGCGTAAGACCCACCCCTCGGAGGGGAATAGGGCACTCGACGCCTATCATCTCGGTCGAGCCTGTCGCCATATTGATCTCGCCGATACTCACGCCCTTCGCGCCGCGGAGGCGATCTGGGGCTGTGAGCCGACTGAACCGTATTCACAGTGACAGATCGACTGTGAATTCTGTTGCGCGACTGAGACACGGCTGAATTCTGATCTCCTGCTGCCCGGAGTAGATCCCTGATCTGCAGCAAACCTCTGCCAGCTTCTGACTGCGAAGGCTGAATGGACTCTGCTATACGGGTCGCAGCTGCTAAATTCTGAATTGGGGTTCGATATACCTGAGTCGGCGGGAAGAGTTGACGTCGACTGGTGTCGGGAACTCGTTGCCGCGCGCGCTCGTCGAGTGCTCGCTGAAGGTTCTCCAGTCGAGTGCGCTCGGCCAAATTGGCCAGACGCGCCTCCTCCAAGGCACGAGCCTCGGGGGTTTCTCCTGCGATGGGAATACGCAGGGGATCCTCGTTCCTGCGGCGAAGCTCTTCTCTTTGCAGAGAATCGAGTGGCTCGGGCTGGTACTCTTCGTAGCCTCGAGCAGGGTCGCTGCCGTCACCTGCTCCACCACCACGGGCGAAGCCAGGAGGGCTGTGGGGCCCGTCGACCATCAAGATTTCCGCCGCTGGATCACTGCTTCCGCACTCGGATGCAGTCTCTCCGGAGCCAGTCGACTGATCGAACAAGCCGTAGAGAGATTCGTTGGGCTCGATTGCCGCAACTTGTGTAGTGGTCGACTGACGAGCCACCGCGTGACTCACCCATCGCTGAAGCCTCGACCGGCCTGAGCGCTTGCGCTGGCGGGAGACTGGGAGGGTGGAAGACGGAGGAGCCGACCGATACTGGGTTGATGGTTGCCGTAGCAGAACGCCGCAGACACATGCGCGAAAATGCGTCGCACCGCGGACGGGGAGCGCATCTACGTCGAGTGGAGCTTCTTGGAGCCATGCGGAGTCGTCGGCGATGAAGGTGAGAGTGCCGAGACGGATCTCTTGACCCTCAATCGAAACTCCAGCAGACACCATGATGAAAATACTCGGAAGAATCGCAACTTCTCCACAAAATCGCTAAAACACCCGCCCCACGGTGGGCGCCAACTGTCGTGGTTCTAAGCCTGACAGTAGAGTGTGGGGGTAGGTATAGAGAGGCAAGGTCCTAGCTATGGAGAGGTTGTAAGCACAAAAGATGTACGAGTTCAGGCCCTTCTCGGAAGAAGTAACAGCCCTACGTCTCGGAGCCCAGAGGCGGTCGAGTGGATTATGAATGTATGGATTACAAGGTGCCGAACCCTTCTGCCTGTGGAGGGGGGTGGCTTATATAGAGTGCGCCAGGACCCCAGCCAGCCCACGTAGGAGAAGGTTTAAGGTGAGTTAAGTCTGGGGCGTTACTGGTAACGCCCCACATAAAGTGCCTTTACTATCATAAAGTCTACTTAATTACAGACCGTTGCGGTGCAGAGTGCCTCTTGACCTCCTGGTGGTCGAGTGAGTCTTCGTGGTCGAGTCCTTCAGGCCAGTCGAGTGTGTCCTCGTTGGTCGAGTGAGTCCTCGTTGGTCGACTGGAAGGCGACCTCTTCTAGGGATGTCCTAGGGTAAGTTACTTGGGACAGGTCCGTGACCCTACCCTAGGTACATAACCCCATCATTAGCCACCAGAGATTTTGAACCGGCATGGTGACCACAATCTCCTTTGTGGATCTCACGCAAAATTTCACGGCCTTCTTCAGGAGACACACAGCGTTGAAACGCCCCTGACACACTGCAATGATGCAACTCACCGTTGATAATAGTCATGGACTTGGATCGCCGGATTATCTGTCGGGCCAGAGTCTCATCCTCTGGTAACTCGCCTCGGTTCTTGTACGCTAGGTAAGGAAGCGTCCAATCCGGAATAACATGAAGAGCTGCCACCAATTGAGCCTCCGGATCAGGAATAGCCAAATCCGCTTCACCAGGGATCTTGACCGACGGGTTGTGCAACACATCCAAAAAAACATTGGGCGGGACCGGTTTAAGCTGAGAGCCTAGCCGGCTTAAAGCATCCGCCGCTTCATTCTTCCGCCGGTCCACGTGGTCCACCTGATAGCCTTTAAAGTGACCTGCAACAATATCCACCTCAGACGATATGCTGCCATGAGTGGGTCCTTAGAGTCCCAAGTGCCAGATACTTGCTGAGCCACAAGGTCTGAGTCACCGAAGCACTTAACTCGACTTAGATTCATCTCCTTAGCCATCCGGAGACCATGGAGCAAGGCTTCATACTCAGCTGCATTGTTAGTACAAGGGAACATTAAGCGAATAACGTAACAAAACTTATCACCTCGTGGGGAAGTTAATACGACTCCAACCCCCGAGCCTTCCAATTGCCTGGATCCGTCAAAATGGATGGTCCAATATGTGTGATCCGGCTTTTCTTCAGGTGCTTGCATTTCTGTCCAATCATTGATGAAATCAACAAGTGCTTGAGACTTAACTGTCGTCCGAGGCACATACTTCAAACCGTGCGGCCCAAGCTCTATAGCCCACTTGGCAATCCGGCCAGTTGCTTCCCGGTTCTGGATGATATCCCCCAAAGGAGCAGAACTGACCACCATAATTGGGTGCCCTTGGAAGTATTGTTTAAGCTTCCGGCTTGCCATAAAAACTCCATACACCAGCTTCTGCCAATGCGGATACCTTTGCTTGGATTCAATGAGTACCTCGCTGATATAATAGACTGGACGTTGAACCGGATGCTCCTTATGTGCCTCCTTTCGCTCCACCACAATAGCCACACTGACCGCCCGAGCATTAGCAGCAACATATAGCAGTAACGGCTCCTTGTCAATGGGAGCGGCGAGCACAGGCGGATTGACCAATTGCCGCTTTAAGTCCTCAAATGCTTCATCAGCAGCAGAACTCCAGACAAACTGATCCGTCTTCTTCAACATCTGATACAAAGGGATTGCCTTCTCACCAAGACGACTGATAAACCGGCTTAACGCGGCAATCCGGCCTGCCAGGCGTTGAACATCATTGATACACTTCGGTTTAGCTAGGGAGGTGATGGCTGTGATCTTCTCCGGATTAGCCTCAATTCCCCTATTGGACACCAGAAAACCCAATAACTTGCCCGCCGGTACACCAAAGACGCACTTGTCCGGATTAAGCATCATCTTGTATGTCCTTAGGTTATCAAAGGTTTCCTTCAAATCATCAATCAGAGTCTCCTTCTCCCTGGATTTAACCACGATATCATCCATGTAAGCATGTACATTACGGCCAATCTATTTGTGAAGACAATTTTGCACACACCGTTGATAAGTTGCCTGGGCACTCTTGAGCCCAAAGGGCATAGACACATAGTAGAAGGCTCCAAAGGGAGTTATGAACGCCGTCTTCTCCTGGTCCTTAACTGCCATTTTGATCTGATGATAGCCAGAATATCCATCCAAAAAACTTAAACGCTCACAACCCGCCGTAGCATCAATAATTTGATCAATACGGAGGAGGGCAAAAAGATCTGCTGGACAAGCCTTATTAAGATCTGTGTAATCCACACACATGCGCCAGGTGCCATTTTTCTTAAGGACCGCACCGGATTGGCAAGCCACTCAGGGTGAAAAACTTCAACAATAAAGCCAGCTGCTAAGAGCCTGGCTACCTCTTCTCCAATCGCCTTGCGTCTTTCTTCATTAAACCGGCGGAGGAACTGTTTCACCGGTTTGTATTTAGGATCCACATTAAGGGTGTGCTCAGCGAGTTGCCTCGGTACACCTAGCATGTCAGAGGGCTTCCATGCAAAAATGCCCCGATTCTCACGGATGAACTCGATGAGCGCGCTTTCCTATTTCGGATCCAAGTTGGCACTGATGCTGAACTGCTTGGACGAATCGCCAGGTACAAAGTCAAAAAGCTTAGTTTCTGCTGTCGCTTTGAACTTCAGGGCCGGATCATGCTCCGTAGTTGGCTTCTTTAATGGAGTCATGTCCGCCGGATCAACATTGTCCTTATAATACTTCAGCTCCTCGGTGACACAAAGTGACTCTCCATAGGCCGCATCTCCTTCCTCACACTCCAAAGCGATTTTGCGGCTTCCGTGAACCGTTATTGTCCCCTTGTAACCCGGCATCTTGAGCTGCAAATACACATAACAGGGTCGTGCCATAAACTTGGCGTAGGCCGGTCGCCCAAACAGGGCGTGATATGGACTTTGGATTTTCACCACTTCAAACGTCAATGTCTCCGACCTGGAATCATGATCAGCCCCAAAGGCCACTTCCAGAGCTATCTTACCAACAGGATATGCTGATTTGCCAGGTACTACACCGTGGAACACCGTATTAGATGGTTTGAGATTTTTATCTGTTAGTCCCATACGACGGAAGGTCTCATAGTACAAGATATTAATGCTGCTCCCTCCATCCATGAGCACTTTGGTGAACTTGTAACCTCCCACCTGAGGCGCCACCACCAGAGCCAACTGACCCGGATTATCAACCTGGGGAGGGTGATCCTCTCTGCTCCATATGATTGGCTGTTCAGACCAGCATAGATAACGGGGTATGGCCGGTTAAACAGAGTTGACCGCCCGCCTCTGAACCTTCCGGTCTCGCTTGTCGAAGCTAGTGGTGAAGACATGGTACTGCCCACTACTCAACTGCTTTGGGTTGCTCTGGTAACCTGACTGTTGCTGCTGTTGGTTGTAACCATCCTGGTTGTTCTGACTATTTTGATTATTATGTCCGCCCGGATTACCATTAAATCCTGAACCGGAATTTCCTCCACCGTAACCCGGCCCGGACCCTGAGCCACCGCCGGAGCCGTGATCATACCGGAAAGCATTAGAATTCTTGAACTCCTGCATAATGAAGCAATCCTTCCAAAGGTGGTTTGCTGGCGCCTCCTTCGTCCCATGTCTTGGACAGGGCTGGCTCAGTAGATAGTTTAGGCGGTCCGGGTTAGGGTTGGGTGCCCCGTTGCAATTTTTCGGTTTACCCTTGCGTCGCTGGCCATTGTCCTGCGTGTTGGTATTAGCCACAAAGTCCATGTTACCATCCACTTTACGCTTGCCTCCACCACCATTGCCTACCCAGTGATGCTGCTGACCTTTGGAGTTGCTGTTCCTCTTTCCCTTCCCTGCCTTGTCATCATCAGATTCGGGATCCTTGGTACTATCAGAATCGGCATACTTTACCAAAGCAGCCATGAGGGTCCCCATGTCAGTGCAATGACGCTTCATCCGTCCCAACTTCAGTTTTAGGGGCCCAAACCGGCAGTTGCCTTCTAGGGTTAATACAACGGTGTCAGTGTTGATGCGGTCTGATGAATGCAACACTTGTGAAACCCGGCGCACCTAATGAGTCGTCGATTCTCCTTCCTCCTGGTCGCAGGCAGCTAAGTCCACTATCGACATAGGTTGTTTACATGTATCCTTGAAATTGCTGATAAACCGGGCTCGTAATTGGGCCCATGAACTGATAGAATTAGCCGGAAAGCTTTTTAACCAAGTACGGGTCGTTCCTTTAAGCATCATGGTGAAGTATTTCGCACACGCCGCGTCATCCACATCAAGCATCTCCATGGCCATCTCATAGCTCTCCACCCATGTCTCTGGAGGTTGATCCGCCGTGTAATTTGGTACTTTGCGCGGGCCATTGAAATCCTTGGGCAGGCGCACATTGCGTAAAGCGGGGACAAGGCAAGGCACCCCCAAAGAACTAGAAGTAACACCAGGTTCGATCGAGATAGTTGGACGAATCGGCGTGAGCTGCCGAGCCGGATGCTGTGCGGCGAACTCGGCCTCCCTGCATGCTCGGGCCCGGTCCACCACTTCCTGAGCGTTATCAGCACCACTCGCCGGGTTGTTGCCATGGGGTGCTCCACGTCGTTCATTACTCGACACTGCCGGTTCATCCATATGTCTGCTATAGCTCCGGCTTGGACGGGGGGTCGAGTGGATCCGGTCGCGGCTGTACGAGTATGCTTCCTGTTGGACCAAAGCTGTCCTCAGAAGCTCCTTGACCCGTCGTGTCTCTACTGCCTGCAGCGAGTCACCTTCAATTGGAATGGCCTCCAGCCATGCAGCAGCGGCAATGAGATTATCTATTGGGTTGGAGTAGTGACCCGGAGGTGTTAAAACAGCCAGAGGTATAACGGTGTTTTGACGAGGCGGGTCCATCCGACGAGGCTGAACCGGTGCACCGGTCTCAGGAGCTTCCGCCTGGTTTCCCTCCAGCGGATTACTGGTTCCTGCTCCTGGGGTGTTGAAAAGGTCTCTAGCCTCGAAAACCGGAGGCAAACGGGATCGGTACTTCCTCCTCATGACTTCCTGCGACGCGTTCTGGTCCAACATGAGCCTATAGGCTTGTGCGTCTAGAGCGGCCCGCTCTGTGGCCATCTTGGTGTCCTCAACTGCCAGATCCGCCTTGGCCTGGGTGATCTGTTCCTTTACCTTTGCAATTTCTGTGTTGTGGACGTCCTGATCCGCCGGATTAGCTTCCGCCATAAGCACAGCCAATGCATCAAATAGCTCTGATAGAACTTGAGCCGGCAGGCGCACAGGGCCTCCTGCCCCGGCGGCCGTCGCTGCTGCTGAACCGGAGGTTGTTGCCGCAACAGTCGAAGAATGAAGCGCTACTTGTGTGCCGGCCATGAATATTCCAACTCGGTTGGGCAGATCTGAGGGGTCCGGAATACTGTCGCCATCGGAATAGCCCCCAATCCAGCCATCTTGTAGCTGATAAAGAGATTCGGTTTCTCCGGTCGATGACTCGTCATCGGAACAAACGACGGTCTCGCCGCGAGATTCCGATCCATCCTCATAACTTCCTCCATGGATGACTCCCACGAAGGCACGCTTCATGGCCGGTTTAACCCGGGCGGATCGCGCATGCTGAGCCGTTTCGATGAGGTCGATGTAGATATCCGGCTCAGGGCCCGGTTGTCCGATCTTGCCGATGAAAACATGTATGCCACCAAAGGGGACCTAATATCCGTACTCAACTGAGCCGGCCTCGGGGCCCCAGCCTGCATCATCAATGTAGAGCTTGCCGCGACGACTCTTAGTCATCCGGCCCACGGCGTAGCCCTTGAGTCCTTCAAAGCGGCCCTCCAAGAACTTGAAACCATCGTGCGATAGCCCCACGGTGGGCGCCAACCGTCGTGGTTTTGTCACGGCAGATGTCCTAGAGAAAGGACTTAGTCGTGGAGCCATCACGACGGGTTAGCTTGAAGGGGTTAAAGCGGACATAGGGACGCAAGAGAGTTTATACTAGTTTGGCCCCTTCGAGGAAGGTAAAAGACTATGTCTAGTTGTGATGGAATTGATGGGGTTTCGATGACTAGGGAGCAAACAAGCTTCGCCTATGTCTCAAGTTGTTGTCTGTTGTCCTTGAACCGCAGCCGGGTCGTCCCCTTATATACACGGGTGACACCCGTCGGTTCACAGAGTCCCAATACCGGCTCATAGATGTGTCCGGTTTGATCTCTACTTATTCCTAACTTACAATACAAGTTAACTACTAACGCCGGTTTACGGCTATAGGCCTTGAACCGACCATGGGCCTTGAGCCCTCATCTGCCTTCTTGGGCTTTAACATACTTAACTACTGACAAAGTTAACCCGGCCCAGACAGGCCGGTTTACGCCCAGTAGTAATATCCCCAACAGGACTCGAAGGTGCGCAGTGTTTCCGAATACCAGTGCAGCCGAATAGACCGGGGTATGCATGGAAACTGGGCGTAGGGGTCATAGTTGCTTGAACAGACAAGTTGTATCCGACTAGTTATGTTATATTACATTAAAGTTGTAAGAAACATCTTCCAGAGAGAATAGTTCCGTTAAGGGTTCCTTTCCCTGGGTGTGCATGCGTTAATGGGCATGTTCGAACTATGATTGAAAAGTCGCAGTATGCGTGACTTCTGGGGGTTCACAATGGAGTGAATGCGAAAAAACATCTTTAATCCATCGACCGAATATTCCCTTAAGAACGCTAGCTTTTGGCTTCACTCAGTCTAAGGTACACATCCGGATGACTCGGCAGTAACAATCGCAGAGGTGCTCCCTTTATGCCCTAGCCGAACTAACGGGAACGTAGGGCATAAGCACAGGAGGCAGGCAATCCAGCTTGGCCAAAACTTAACTCATATCGATGCATATAATGGCGAAGAAAAGGTACATATGGGAAAAACGCATATGTAATGAGCTTGATGCTCGGAGAATAATAGCAAGCTTCTGTACAAGAAGCCCCCAGGTATAATAGACGTACATATTTGAAGATATGTGCATCAGGGGTGCGAAGTCTAACCACATGAAATCTTTAACGCTAAATGAAAAAACGAAAAGAGAGAAAAGGTGAAGGAGGCAACATGGGGAAGGGGACGAACAAAGAGTTCAGCTCTAGGCGTAGAACCTTCAGAGTCTGGCCGCGTTCCAGGGGTTCGGCTCCAGGCGATTGTCTGACGCATTACGCAGGCGGTACGCTCCTCCGGTGAGAACTTCGTCGATGATGAAGGGACCCTCCCACTTGGGCTTGAGTTTGTCCTTTTTCTTCTCCGGCAGGCGTAGAACAAGTTCGCCAATGTTATAAGTCTTGGCCCGCACTTCTCTGCTTTGATACCTGCGAGCCTACTGTTGATAAAATGCGGAACAGGCTTTTGCGATGTCGCGCTCTTCTTCCAGGACATCTAAGTTGTCCTGCTGATCCAGCTCGGCCTCTCTCTCTTCGTACATGCACACTCGAGGTGAGTCATGAATAATGTCGCAGGGTAACACTGCCTCTGCGATGTACACCATGAAGAATGGTGTGTATCCGGTAGTGCGATTGGGCGTGGTCCGCACCCCCCAGAGTACGGAGTCGAGCTCCTCAACCCAGTGCTTGTCTGATTCTTTCAAAGACCGCACTAGTCTAGGCTTGATGCCGCTCATAATAAGACCATTGGCTTGTTCGACTTGATCATTTGTCTGCGGATGATAGATAGAGGCATAATCGAGCTTGATGCCCAGATTAGTGCACCAGGTTTTCACTTCGTCAGCTGTGAAGTTGAAGCCGTTATCAGTGATGATGCTGTGTGGAACACCGGTGTACAACGCCGGATATGAATTCTATCACCGGCCCGGACTCGGTCGTTTTAACTGGTTTGGCCTATATCCACTTAGTGAATTTATCCACCATGACCAGCAGATATTTTTTCTTATGGCTTCCTCCTTTAAGGGGTCCAACCATATCTAGTCCCCGGACCGCAAAAGGCCAAGTGATGGGGATTGTTTGTAGGGCGGTGGGGGCATATGGCTTTGGTTGGCGAAGAGTTGGCATCCGACGCAACGTTGGACCAGGTCCTGTGCATCTGTTCGGGCCGTCGGCCAATAAAACCCTGTACGGAAGGCCTTTCTAACAAGGGCCCGAGCTACGGCGTGGTGCCCGCCGAGACCGGCGTGAATCTCAGCCAAGAGCTGCCGCCCCTCCTCCTCGGAGATACATCTTTGAAGGACTCCGGTAGCGCTTTTCTTATAGAGCTCTCCGTCGTGAACCTTGTAGGCCTTCGAACACTGGACAATGCGGCGGGCCTCATTCTGATCCTCGGGAAGTTCCTTCCTATTAAGGTAGGCCAAGAAGGGTTCGGTCCATGGGGCAATGACTGCCATAATGAGATGGGCCGATGGTGTTATTTCGGTGGCTGAGCCTCCGATGATATTGGTGTGTTCGGAATCTGGGCTTGTGTTCGGATCTAGACTAGCGTTGCCGCTTTCCCCTTGCCACACCACGGATGGCTTAAAGAGCCTTTCCAGAAAGATATTAGGTGGGTCGGGGTCGCGCTTGGCGCCGATACGAGCAAGAACGTCCACTGCTTGATTACTTTCTCAGGCCACGTGATGGAACTCGAGCCCCTTGAACCGAGTTGACATTTTTAGGACAACATTACAATAAGCTACCATCTTCGGAGCTTTGGCATCGAAGTCTCCATTTATTTGAGATGTTGCAAGGTTTGAGTCCCCGCGCACTTCCAGGCATTGTAAGCCCATGGAGATAGCTACCCGGAGACCATGCAATAAGGCCTCGTATTCGGCTGTGTTGTTGGAGTCTGTGTATAGTATTTGGAGTACGTACTGAACGACGTCTCCAGTGGGGGACGTTAAAACGACACCCGCTCCTAGCCCTTCCAGCATTTTGGAGCCATCAAAATACATAACCCAATTGGAATATGCGACGTACTCTTTAGGGAATTCGGCCTCTGTCCATTCAGTGATGAAGTCAGCCAATACTTGGGATTTAATAGCTCGACGTGGTTTGTATGTAATATCAAATGGAGGGAGCTCAATGGCCCATTTGGCAATCTGGCCCGTGGCATCGCGGTTGTTTAGTATGTTGTTGAGTGGTACTTCGGAAGCCACCGTGATCGAACACTCCTAGAAGTAGTGTCGTAGCTTTAGGGATGCCATGAAGACCGTGTATGCTATCTTTTGATAATGGGGGTACCGGGATTTGCATGGTGTAAGGACAGTGGATACGTAGTATATTAGCTTCTGAAGCAAAAATTTGTGTCCGTCCTGTTCTCGTTCAACGGCGAGCACGACGCTCACCACTTGATGTGTTGTCGATATGTGTAGCAACATGGGTTCGCCGATGTTTGGCGCGGCCGGGATTGTGTTGCTCGCTAGAAGGGTTTTTATTTCTTCCAGTCCGGCTATTGTCGCGTCCGTCCACTCGAAGTGATCGGTTCGCCATAGAAGGCGATAGAGTGGCAGTGCCTTTTCTCCCAATCTGGAGATAAAGCGGCTTAGAGCTGCCACGCAACCCGCGACTTTTTGGACTTGCTTAAGGTTTGTTGGCGTAGCCAATTGTGACAGAGCTCGGATTTTGGCTGGATTTGCTTCAATTCCTCTATTGGAAACAATGACGCCCAGAAGCTTTCCTCCGGGGAGCCAAAAGCACACTTTTCCAGATTGAGCTTAATGTCATATGCGCGGAGGTTGTCAAATGTGAGACGTAGATCGTCTATTAGTGTTTCGACATGCCTTGTCTTGATTACGACATCGTCCACATAGGCTTCAACTGTCCTTCCGATTTGTTTCTCTAGGCATGTTTGGATCATGCGTTGGTAGGTGATACCGACGTTCTTGAGCCCGAAGGGCATGGTGTTGAAGCAGAACGGGCCATACGGGGTGATGAATGATGTTGCAGCTTGATCGGACTCCTTCATTTTGATTTGATGGTATCCGGAATATGCGTCGAGGAAACATAGTGAGTCGTGTCCTGCAGTAGCATCGATGATTTGATCGATGCAGGGAGGGGGAGGGATCCTTAGGGCAAGCCTTATTGAGGTCTTTAAAATCGACGCACAGGCGCCATGATTTATCCTTCTTTGGTACCATCACCAGGTTTGCGAGCCAGTCTGGATGTTTTATTTCTCTAATGAATCCAGCCTCGATTAGCTTGGCTGGCTCCTCTCCCATGGATTGGCATTTGGGTTTGGAAAAGTGCCGCAGTGTTTGTTTGATAGGTTTGTATCCCTTTAATATGTTGAGGCTGTGTTCAGCCAGCTCGCGTGGGATTCCTGGCATGTCAGAAGGGTGCCAGGAGAATATATCCCAATTTTCGCGAAGAAAATCCCGTAGTGCAGCGTCGATCGTTGGATCTAGCTGTGCCCCAATAGATGTTGTCTTCTTGGGGTCCGTTGGATGGACCTGGAATTTGACTATTTCTTCCGCTGGCTTGAAGGAGGTGGATTTGGGGCGTTTGTCTAAGATTACATCGTCTCTGTCCACCGTGGAGCGCAGTGCGGTTAATTCTTTGACCGCGAGGGCTTCAGATAATGCCTCAAGGGCCAGGGATGCGGTTTTATTTTCGGCGCGGAGTGCTATGTCTGGATCACTGGCGAGAGTGATTATGCCATTGGGCCCGGGCATCTTAAGCTTCATGTACCCGTAATGAGGTACAACTTGGAAGCGTGTAAATGCCTCTCGCCCCAAGAGGGCGTGATATCCGCTGTTGAAAGGGGCCACTTGGAAGGAATCTGGCCCAGAAGTGGTGGACTATTTCCTGAGACTGTTGTTGTATGCTCATGAGAACGCTTATATTTGGGTGGGTGGGTGGTTTTAAATCTGAACCCTGACCCAATTTTGGATCTGGAGTCTGAAGGACTTCCGAACTTAACTGATCGGGCTCCGGGATATCCACTGATTTCTTAGGCCCGTTGTTCGATTCTATGTTTGGAGGGTAGGATGCATCTCCTCGCAGGTGGGTGTCCTACTCTTCGAAGCTGGAGATCCGGACATAGTCCGTCTTTAGTATGGAGGAAGAGTTGTGATCTCGCTCCTCGACTATCGCTATCTGGTGGGTGATCGATGGAGATTTGATTTCTCTCTGATCGGGTTTAAGCCCAATTCGATCGTAGTCTGTAGCGACCCCCAATGCGGCGATGCGATCTAGGAGCTCGTTTAAAGACAAAAGCTCCGCTGGATCCATCTGCTTGGAGTGTTCGGAGTCGATACGAAGGGGATTTTCGATGACTCGAGAGGTCATCGTCGGCTTAACAACCAAACGGGCGGTCATGGTAAAGCCGCCCTGCCGGAGGGTTTGGCCTGGGGCGAGTGCTCCTCTGACGGTGATATTGTCCTTCTGAACAAGGTGAGCCATCGATCCTGTCATTGATATCATAGTGGAACTCTCAATGTAAGCACCAATGTCGGTGTCAAAACCAGTGGATCTCGGGTAGGGGGTCCCGAACTATGCGTCTAAGGTCGATGGTAACAGGAGACAAGGGACACGATGTTTACCCAGGTTCGGGCCCTCTCTATGGAGGTAATACCCTACTTCCTTCTTGATTGATCTTGATGAATATGAGTATTACAATAGTTGATCTACCATGAGATCGAGATAGCTAAACCCTAAAAGCCTAGCCTGTATGACTATGGTAATCATTGTCGCCCCTCCGGACTAAGTCCTCCAGTTTATATAGACACCGAGAGGATCTAGGGTTACACAAGGTTAGTTACAAAGATAGGAATCTACTTATTTGATCGCCAAGCTTGCCTTCCACGCCAAGGAGAGTCCCATCTGGACACAGGTGCAGTCTTCGGTCTTCGTATCTTCATAGCCCATCAGTCCGGCCCATGGCTAACAGGCCGGACGACTGAGGACCCCTTAGTCCAGGACTCCATCAACCCCTCCACACCCTTCTCTATTAAGGTGAGAGCTATCAGAACATGCCTACACTTCCAGTACTAATTTTCTGAGAGAGAACCACCTACTCATGTGTTGATACCAATACATTCCAATCCAACCACAAGAATCTTGATCTCTAGCCTTCCCCAAGTTGCTTTCCACTCAAATCATCTTTCCACCATAGCCAAATCTGTGAGAGAGAGTTGAGTATTGGGGAGACTATCATTTGAAGCACAAGAGCAAGGAGTTCATCATCAGCACACCATCTATTATCTTTTGGAGAGTGGTGTCTCCTAGATTGGTTAGGTGTCACTTGGGAGCCTCCGACAAGATTGTGGAGTTGAACCAAGGAGTTTGTAAGGGCAAGGAGATCGCCTAATTCGTGAGTATCTACCCAAGTGAGGCAAGTCCTTCGTGAGAGATGGCCATGGTGGGATAGACAAGGTTGCTTCTTTGTGGACCGTTCATGGGTGAAGCCCTCCGTGGACTCGCGCAATGATACGTCTCCAACGTATCTATAATTTTTGATTATCCCATGCTATTATATAATCAACTTTGGATGTTTATGGGCTTTATTATGCACTTCTATATTATTTTTGGGACTAACCTATTAACCCAGAGCCCAGTACCAGTTTCTGTTTTTCCTTGTTCTAGAGTATCGCATAAAAGGAAAATCAAACGGAGTCCAATTGACCTGAAACTTCACGGAACTTATTTTTGGAACGGAAGCAACCCGGGAGACTTGCAGTCCACGTCAAGGAAGCTTCAAGGAAGCCACGACGTAGGGGGCGCGCCCACCCCCTGGATGCGCCCTCCACCCTCGTGGCTCCCCTGACGTACTTCTTCTTCCTATATATACCCATATACCCTAAAACGATCGGGGAACACAATAGATCGGGAGTTCCGCCGCCAGAAGCCTCCGTAGCCACCGAAAACCAATCTAGACCACTCCGGTGGCCATCTTCATCATCCCAATGCTCTTCATGGCGAGGAGGGAGTAGTTCTCCCTCGGGGCTGAGGGTATGTACCAGTAGCTATGTGTTTGATCTCTCTCTCTCGTGTTCTTGAGGTGATACGATCTTGATGTATCGCGAGCTTTTCTATTATAGTTGGATCTTATGATGTTTTCCCCCTCTACTCTCTTGTAATAGATTGAGTTTCCCCTTTGAAGTTATCTTGTCGGATTGAGTCTTTAAAGATTTGAGAACACTTGATGTATGTCTTGCCGTGCGTATCTGTGGTGACAATGGGATATCACGTGATTCACTTGATGTATGTTTTGGTGATTAACTTGTGGGTTCCGCCCATGAACCTATGCATAGGGGTTGGCACACGTTTTCGTCATGATTCTCCGGTAGAAACTTTGGGGCACTCTTTGAAGTTCTATGTGTTGGTTGAATGGATGAATCTGAGATTGTGTGATGCATATCGTATAATCATACCCACGGATACTTGAGGTGATATTGGAGTATCTAGGTGACATTAGGGTTTTGGTTGATTTGTGTCTTAAGGTGTTATTCTAGTACGAACTCTAGGGCTGTTTGTGACACTTATAGGAATAGCCCAACAGATTGATTGGAAAGAATAACTTTCAGGTGGTTTCGTACCCTACCATAATCTCTTCGTTTGTTCTCCGCTATTAGTGACTTTGGAGTGACTCTTTGTTGCATGTTGATGGATAGTTATGTGATCCAATTATCTTATTGTTGAGAGAACTTGCACTAGTGAAAGTATGAACCCTAGGCCTTGTTTCCTAGCATTGCAATACCGTTTGTGCTCACTTTTATCATTAGTTACCTTGCTGTTTTTATATTTTCAGATTACAAAAACCTTTATCTACCATCCATATACCACTTATATCACCATCTCTTTGCCGAACTAGTGCACTTATACAATTTACCATTGTATTGGGTGTGTTGGGGACACAAGAGACTCTTTGTTATTTGGTTGCAGGGTTGCTTGAGAGAGACGTTATTCATCCTACGCCTCCTATGGATTGATAAACCTTAGGTCATCCACTTGAGGGAAATTTGCTACTGTCCTACAAACCGCTGCAGTTGGAGGCCCAACAACATCTACAAGAAGAAGGTTGTGTAGTAGACATCAAGCTCTTTTCTGGCGCCGTTGTCGGGGAGGTGAGTGCTTGAAGGTATATCTTTAGATATTGCAATCGAGTCTTTTAGTTTCTTGTTTTATCACTAGTTTAGTTTATAAAAGAAAACTACAAAAAATGGAATTGAGTTTGTCTCATATGCTTCTTCTTTTTAATATCTTTCGTGAGTATGATGGAAAGGAAAATTGTGCCAAAGTGTTAGAAGAAGAATGCATTAAAATGTTTGGCACTAAATATTTGAATGATGAGCTTGATTGCAATGTTGTTAGTATGAATTCCTTGAATATCCATGATGCTAATGATATGCAAAGCCACAAGCTTGGGGAAGCTACGTTTGATGAAGATGATATTTATTGTCCCCCAAGTTTTGATGAGCAAATTTATTATGATGAAAGCATGCCTCCTATTTATGATAATTATATTGATGAAAGTGGATTTGGAGAGGTCATGACTTTATTTTGTGATGGATCCACTATTCCGGAAGAGGTTCCAATTGATTATGAGAACAAATTTTCTATCTATTATGATTATTGTGATGACTTGTATGCTATAAAGAATAATTATATCCATGAAACTTGTCATCATGATTTTAGTTTTCAATTGGATTATGCCTCACATGATAATTATTTTGTTGAGTTTGCTCCCACTATTATTCATGAGAAGAATTTTGCTTATGTGGAGAGTAATAAAATTTCTATGCTTGTAGATCATGAAAAGAATGTTTTAGGTGGTGGTTATATTGTTGAATTCATTCATGATGCTACTGAAATTTATTATGAGGGAGGAATATATGCTTGTAGGAATTGCAATAATATCAAGTTTCCTCTCTATGTGCTGAAAATCTTGAAGTTATGCTTGTTTTGCCCTCCTATGCTAGTTTATTATTGTTCCCACAAGTTGTTTGCTCACAAAATCCCTATGTATAGGAAGTGGGTTAGGCTTAAATGTGCTAGTCATATTCTTTATGATGCTCTCTTTATGTTTCAATTCTTATCTTTTATGTGAGCATCATTGAAATCATCATGCCTAGCTAGGGGCGTTAAACGATAGCGCTTGTTGGGAGGCAACCCAACTTTATTTTTGTTCCTTGCCTTTTGCTCCTGTTTAGTAATACATAATTTATCTAGCCTCTTTTATTATTGAGTTTTTATGTTTTAATTATTGTTTCTGCCAAGTAGAACCGTTGGGAAGACTTGGGGAAAGTCTTGTTGATCATGCTGTAAAAAAACAGAAACTTTAGTGCTCACGAGAATTGCTGCAATTTTTATTGGAGAGTGATATTTAGTTAATTATTTTTGCAGATGATTAATAGATAAATTCCTCACGTCTAGCAATTTATTTTAGAATTTTATGAGTTCCATAAGTATATGTTTGATCCATATTAGTACAGACTGTTCTGTCTTTGACAGATTCTGTTTTCGATGTGTTGTTTGCTTATTTTGATGAATCTATGAGTAGTATCGGAGGGTATGAACCATGGATAAGTTGGAATACAGTAGATATTACACCAATATGAATTTAGAATGAGTTCATTACAGTACCTTATGATGGTGATTTGCTTTCTTATACTAACGGAGCTTACGAGTTTTCTGTTAAGTTTTGTGTTGTGAAGTTTTCAAGTTTGGGGTAAAGATTCGATGGACTACGGAATAAGGAGTGGCAAGAGCCTAAGATTGGGGATGCCCAAGGCACCCCAAGGTAATATTAAAGGATAACCAAAAGCCTAAGCTTGGGGATGCCCCGAAAGGCATCCCCTCTTTCGTCTTCATTCATCGGTAACTTTACTTGGGTCTATATTTTTATTCGCCACATGATATGTATTTTGCTTGGAGAGTCATTTTATTTTATTTAATTTTGCTTGCTGTTTGAATAAAATACCAAGATCTGGAATTTTTAATCTTAGAGAGCCTTCACATAGTTGCATAATTATTCGACTACTCATTGATCTTCACTTATATATTTCAGAGTAGTTTGTCATTTGCTCTAGTGCTTCACTTATATCTTTTTAGAGCACGATGGTGGTTTTATTTTGTAGAAATAGATGAACTCTCATGCTTCACTTATATCAGTTTGAGAGTCTCTAAACAGCATGGTAGTTTGCTTTGGTTATGAATTTAGTCCTAATATGATGGGCATCCAAGAGGGATATAATAAAAACTTTCATATAGAGTGCATTGAATACTAAGGGAAGTTTGATACTTGATAATTGTTTTGAGATATGGAGATGGTGATATTAGAGTCATGCTAGTTGAGTAGTTGTGAATTTGACAAATACTAGTGTTGAAGTTTGTGATTCCCGTAGCATGCACGTATGGTGAACCGTTATGTGATGAAGTCGGAGCATGATTTATTTATTGATTGTCTTCCTTATGAGTGGCGGTCGGGGACGAGCGATGGTCTTTTCCTACCAATCTATCCCCCTAGGAGCATGCGCGTCGTACTTTGTTTTGATAACTAATAGATTTTCGCAATAAGTATGTGAGTTCTTTATTACTAATGTTGAGTCCATGGATTTTACGCACTCTCACCCTTCCACCATTGCTAGCCTCTCTAGTACCACGCAACTTTCGCCGGTACCATAAACCCACCATATATCTTCCTCAAAACAGCCACCATACCTACCTATTATGGCATTTCCATAGCCATTCCGAGATATATTGCCATGCAACTTTCCACCGTCCCGTTATTATGACACACTCCATCATTGTCATATTGCTTGCATGATCATGTAGTTGACATTGTATTTGTGGCAAAGCCACCGTTCAATTATTTCATACATGTCACTCATGAGTCATTGCACATCCCGGTACACCGCCGGAGGTATTCATATAGAGTCATATTTTGTTCTAAGAATCAAGTTGTAATTCTTGAGTTGTAAGTAAATAAAAGTGTGATGATCATCATTATTAGAGCATTGTCCCAGTGAGGAAAGGAAGATGGAGACTATGATTCCCCCACAAGTCGGGATGAGACTCCGGACAAAAATAAATAAATAAAAGAGGCCAGAGAAGCCCAAATAAAAAAAAGAAAAAAAGAGGCCATAAAAAAAGAGAAAGCCCCAAAAAAATATAAAAAAATAAGAGAAAAATAGAGAAGGGACAATGCTACTATCCTTCTACCACACTTGTGCTTCAAAGTAGCACCATGATCTTCATGATAGAGAGTCTCCTATGTTGTCACTTTCATATACTAGTGGGAATCTTTCATTATAGAACTTGGCTTGTATATTCCAATGATGGGCTTCCTCAAAATGCCCTAGGTCTTCCTGAGCAATCAAGTTGGATGCACACCCACTTAGTTTCTTTTTGAGCTTTCATACACTTATAGCTCTAGTGCATCCGTTGCACGACAATCCCTACTCACTCACATTGATATCTATTGATGGGCATCTCCATAGCCCGTTGATACTCCTAGTTGATGTGAGACTATCTTCTCCTTTTTGTCTTCTCCACAACCACCATTCTATTCCACTTATAGTGCTATGTCCATGGCTCACGCTCATGTATTGGGTGAAGATTGAAAAAGTTTGAGAACACCAAAAGTATGAAACAATTGCTTGGCTTGTCATCGGGGTTGTGCATGATTTGAATACGTTGTGTGGTGAAGATGGAGCATAGCCAGACTATATGATTTTGTAGGGATAGCTTTCTTTGGCCATGTTATTTTGAGAAGACATGATTACTTGGTTAGTATGCTTGAAGTATTATTATTTTTATGTCAATATTAAACTTTTGTCTTGAATCTTATCGATCTGAATACTCTTGCTACAATAAATAGAATTACATGGATAAATATGTTACGTAGCATTCCACATCAAAAATTCTGTTTTTATCATTTACCCACTCGAGGACGAGCAGGAATTAAGCTTGGGGATGCTGATACGTCTCCAACGTATCTATAATTTTTGATTGTTCCATGCTGTTATATTATCAACTTTGGATGTTTATGGGCTTTATTATGCACTTCTATATTAATTTTGGGACTAACCTATTAACCCAGAGCCTAGTGCCAGTTTCTGTTTTTCCTTGTTTTAGAGTATCGCAGAGAAGGAAAATCAAACGAAGTCCAATTGACCTGAAACTTCACGGAACTTATTTTTGGAATGGAAGCAACCCGGGAGACTTGGAGTCCACGTCAAGGAAGCTGTAAGGAAGCCATGAGGTAGGGGGGCACGCCCACCCCCGGGCGCGCCTCCACCCCCGTGGGCCCCTCGTGACTCCCCCGACGTACTTCTTCTTCCTATATATACCCATATACCCTAAGACGATCGGGGAACACAATAGATCGGGAGTTCTGCCGCCAGAAGCCTCCGTAGCCACTGAAAACCAATCTAGACCCGTTCTGGCACCCTGCCGGAGGGGGAAATCCCTCTCCGGTGGCCATGTTCATCATCCCGGTGCTCTCCATGACGAGGAGGGAGTAGTTCTCCCTCGGGGCTGAGGGTATGTACCAGTAGTTATGTGTTTGATCTCTCTCTCTCTCTCTCTCGTGTTCTTGAGGTGATACGATCTAGATGTATCATGAGCTTTGCTATTATAGTTGGATCTTATGATGTTTCTCCCCCTCTACTCTCTTGTAATGGATTGAGTTTCCCCTATGAAGTTATCTTATCAGATTAAGTCTTTAAAGATTTGAGAACACTTGATGTATGCCTTGCCGTGCGTATCTGTGGTGACAATGGGATATCACGTGATTCACTTGATGTATGTTTTGGTGATCAAGTTGTGGGTTCTGCCCATGAACCTATGCATAGGGGTAGGCACACGTTTTCGTCGTGATTCTCCGGTAGAAACTTTGGGGCACTCTTTGAAGTTCTATGTGTTGGTTGAATAGATGAATCTGAGATTGTGTGATGCATATCATATAATCATACCCACGGATACTTGAGGTGACATTGGAGTATCTAGGTGACATTAGGGTTTTGGTTGATTTGTGTCTTAAGGTGTTATTCTAGTACGAACTCTAGGGCTGTTTGTGACACTTATAGGAATAGCCCAACAGATTGATTGGAAAGAATAACTTTGCGGTGGTTTTGTAACCTACCATAATCTCTTCGTTTGTTCTCCACTATTAGTGACTTTGGAGTGACTCTTTGTTGCATGTTGAGGGATAGTTATGTGATCCAATTATGTTATTATTGTTGAGAGAACTTGCACTAGTGAAAGTATGAACCCTAGGCCTTGTTTCCTAGCATTGCAATACCATTTGTGCTCACTTTTATCATTAGTTACCTTGCTGTTTTTATATTTTCAGATTACAAAAACATTTATCTACCATCCATATACCACTTGTATCACCATCTCTTCGCCGAACTAGTGCACCTATACAATTTACCATTGTATTGGGTGTGTTGGGGACACAAGAGACTCTTTGTTATTTGGTTGCAGGGTTGCTTGAGAGAGACCATCTTCATCCTACGCCTCCTATGGATTGATAAACCTTAGGTCATCCACTTGAGGGAAATTTGCTACTGTCCTACAAACCTCTGCACTTGGAGGCCCAACAACGTCTACAAGAAGAAGGTTGTGTAGTAGACATCACGCAACCGTTACCCTTCATGGGTTGACGTCTCCACCAACATGTCTTCATTGCGTTTGCACACTCCAATCTCATCCCTTTACTTTCTTGCAAATTACATGCTTTACTTTCTCCGCTGCTCATACTCTTGTCATGCTTGCTTGAAATGTATTGTGAATGTTTAAACTTGTGATAAAACTCCACCTCAACTTAAAGAACTTAAAAAAATTGCTACTTTTGCTTGTTGAGGGTCTAATCACCCCCCTCTAGACACCTCTTCTCAATCCTTTCAATTGGTATTAGAGCATTGATCTCCATTGCTTTGGTTTAATCACCATTGGAGGAAGATGGATGAGTCTACGATTGGGAGTATTAGACGTAGAGTGCCTATGCTTGATGGAGGGTTCTATAGTGTTTGGAAAAACGAGATGCTTGAGATTTTCAATGAATATCACTTGAAGAAGTATATTACTAGCCCTTGTGCAGCTTATATTGATCCATTGCATCCTACCCCTAATGAGTCCCTTGACATGATCCGCAATCTTAGAACTATTGATCTTATCATGAGAGGATTTCCTATAAATTTACTTGTATGCTTTCCTGCATTTGAATGTGCTTACACCATATGGAGATGTCTTGAGGAACGCTTTCCAAACTATTCCTTGAAAAATCTAGATGAGATCCTTCAAAAGTCCATAGCTTTTCATGAAATGCGTCCTAGTGATCCAAAATTTGGTGATTGTCTATTTGAGCTTCGTGATCTTATGCGTGCCACAAGAGATGTTGGGGTCATTAGTAGAATCATCTCTCAAGTCACTAGAATTCATAAAGATGCACATTGTCATGATCAGAAATCTAATGAATCACTCTCTCTAGGTGATGATCAATCACAAGACGATGTTGAACATGGGTATTATGACGAGGATGATGATAGTGACTTTGATCTTGATGAGTCTATGAGACACTTTGGTCTTATGGCTAACCTTCGTGGTTACATGGCCGGAGGGAAGGAATGGGTTCTTGATAGTGGACGTACCGATCACATGACCGGAGACAAGGATATGTTTCATGAGCTTGCTGAAAATGACGACCCTCAAAAGTATGTCACTTTTGGTGATAACTCAAAGGGTAAGGTGGTTGGCCTTGGTAAGGTGGCTATCTCACATGACAGCTCCATCCAAAATGTTATGCTCGTTGAATCTCTTGGCTACAATTTACTTTCCGTATCTAGACTAGCCGGTTTCGGTTTCAATGTCCTATTTACGGAAGTAGATTGCCAAGTGTTTCGAAGAGATAATCATAGTATGGTATTTACTAGTATACATAGAGGTGATCTATACATTGTTGATTTCACTAAAAAAGCTCAACCTAGAAATTGCTTGATTGTTAAATCTTCTAAAGGTTGGTTGTGGCATAGAAGGTTAGGTCATGTGGGCATGCGAAATCTTGATAAGCTTATTAAAGGTGATCATGTCCTTGGTGTTAAAGATGTTATATTTGACAAGGATAGACTTTACAGTGCTTGTCAAGCAAGAAAACAAGTTGGAGGAAGTCATCCCATAAACAACATAATGATCACGAGAAGACCGCTCGAGCTACTTCATATGGATCTCTTTGGTCCCAACGCCTACAAGAGTCTCGGTGGTAACTCACTCAGATTGGTCATTGTTGATGATTTTTTAAGATTTACATGGGTGTTCTTTCTTGATGATAAATCGCAGGTCCAAAAGATCTTCAAGAACTTCGCTAGAAAGGCCCAAAATCAATTTGAAGTGAAGATCAAGAAGGTTCGGAGCGACAACGGAACGGAGTTCAAGAACGCCAATGTGGATACCTTTCTTGACGAAGAAGGGATTTCACATGAGTTCTCGGCTATGTACACACCTCAACAAAATGGAGTTGTTGAGAGGAAGAACCGGACACTTATTGAGATGGCGACAACGATGCTTGATGAATACAAGACGCCAAAACACTTTTTGGCAGAAGCGGTTGAGACAGCTTGTCATGCAACTAATCGACTATATTTTCACAAGCTTCTCGGCAAGACGGCATACGAGCTTCTCACCGGTAACAAACCCCAAGTTGGATACTTTTGAGTATTTGGCTCAAAGTGTTACATTCTTGATAAGCACCGTCATTCGAAATTTGTGCCTAAATCACATGAAGGTCTTCTACTCGGTTGTGGCTCAAACTCTCACATTTACCCGTTCTACAACAATTTCACCTGAAAGGTTGAAGAGACGGTAGATGTGAAGTTTGATGAATCTAACGGATCGCAAGTAGAGCAATTGCCAATTGATGTAGGAGATAAAGATCCCTCGGAAGCAATTCATGACTTGTCTATTGGCAAGATACGTCCAACGGAGGTGAAGGAGAGTACCTCGTCCGTTCAAGTGGAAGCCTCAACTTCACGAGAAGGTGAACCACAAGTTGACTTGGAGACATCCACAAGTGGAACACGTCAAGAGGAAGGAAATGAGGAAGTACAATAAGATGAACCTCATTGACCTCCTTATCCACCTCCACAAGAGAACAACAACGCCAACAATGAATAAGGACAAGAGGAAGAACAAAACAATGAAGAGGATGTTCTACCCCAACCCAAACAAAAGCTCTCATGAGTTACAGCAAGAGTTTAAAGAGATCATCCCGTCGAAAAAATCTTTGATGATATTCAAAGCGGGAGAGTTACTCGCTCTAAAACTCGTTTGACTAACTTTTGTGAACATTACTCATTCATTTCTAGTATTGAACCTATGAAGGTTGAAGCGGATCTTGATGATCCGGATTGGGTGAACGCCGTCCATGAAGAGCTACACAATTTTGAGAGGAACCAAGTGTGGACATTGGTAGAAAAGTCGGACGGCAACCAAAATTTCATTGGAACCAAATGGGAATTTTGTAATAAGCAAGATGAGGATGGACAAGTTGTACGCAACAAGGCCCATCTCGTCGCCCAAGGCTACACTCAAGTCGAAGGTATGGACTATGGTGAGACATATGCCCCCGTTGCTAGACTTGAGTCCATACGCATCTCACTTGCTTATGCCAATCACCATGATATCACTTTATACCAAATGACATTAAAACTGCTTTTCTAAATGCTGAAATTGAGGAGGAAGTCTATGTTAAACAACCTCCCGTGTTTTTTAATCCCAAGAAACCTGATCATGTTTACAAACTTCACAAAGCTCTTTATGGTCTTAAACAAGCTCCTAGAGCTTGGTATAAATGCTTGACTAAATTCCTTATTGAAAAAGGCTTTGAAATTGGAAAAATTGATTCTACACTTTTTACTAAAAGGGTTAATCGTGAATTATTTGTGTGGCAAATTTATGTGGATGATATCATATTTGGTTCAACTAACCCTCATTTTAGTGAAAAGTTTGGAAGGCTGATGTCAGAGAAGTTTGAGATGTCTATGATGAGTGAACTCAAATTCTTTCTTGGTTTGCAAATCAAACAAACTAAGGAGGGTACCTTTGTTTCCCAAACAAAGTATACCAAGGACTTATTCAAGAAGTTCAACATGCAAGAAAGCAAAGGTATGAAAACACTGATGCCTACTAGTGGACATCTTGACTTGACTAAGGATGGCAAACCGGTTGACCAAAAGGTTTATCGCTCTATGATTGGTTCATTGTTATATCTATGTTCCTCCCGTCACAATATTGTTCTAAGTGTGTGCATGTGTGCACGATATCAAGTGGCCCCTAATGTCATCTTAAGGCTGTGAAAAGGATAGTGAGATACTTAATTCATACACCAAACTTTGGCATTTGGTATCCTAAGAGGTATTCTTTTGATCTTGTTGGCTACCCCGACTCGGACTATGCCAGTGACAAGGTTGATAGAAAGTCCACTTCGGGTACTTGTCAATTTCTTGATAGATCTCTTGTGTCTTGGTTCTCCAAGAAACAAAACTCATTATCCTTATCCACCACTGAAGCGGAATACATTGCCGTCGGATCATGTTGTGCTCAATTACTTTGGATGACCCAAACACTTAAGGATTATGGGATATATGTGAAACATGTTCCATTGCTTTGTGATAATTAAAGTGCTATTAAGATTGCTCACAATCCCGTGCAACATTCTCAAACTAAGCATATTGAAGTTCGTCATCATTTCATTCGAGATCATGTTGCTAAAGGAGACATCAATCTTAAGCATGTTCGTACCGATAAGCAATTGGCGGATATATTCACCAAACCACTTGATGAGAAATTATTTTGCCATTTGAGAGGAGAATTGAACATTATTGATGCCTCAAACTTGGAGTAGAAACTCCATTTGAATACATGCAAGGCATGAGCCTTTTAACACCATGATATTTCTCTTATAATGATGATCATATGTATTGGATCTATACTTGTACCCTTGCATGTTATCTAACCCTTGTAGGCACTTGGATGATCCCAAATATATGAGATTGCAATTCACTCACATCTTGAGCAATCTCTACATCACCAAGTCTCTACTATATGGTTGTTGAATACAAGGAAGCATGAATCCACTCAACATATCCTTTGACAATTTCTCTATATCAAATTTCATTTGGTATCAAGTTTCATCTTGGATACACAAGTTCTCTTCCTTGCAAGACTAACCCATGTTGGAAGATGAACTCAAACTATAAGTGGTGCTCACAACTCTTGATTAACTATGTCAACCTTGATCATCCAACACAAGTTCGACTACATGATCAAGATCAACACCACCAGCCAAGGTATGTTATTCCATCCTAGAGAAGCTTTACCCCAAGTCATGGGTCAAAGCAACTCAACAAGATGTGAATACATCAAATTGCTTAAACGAAAAATGGTAACCCCATTTTGAGCTTAAGCGATGAGTATGACCTACGATCAAGTGTTATCACTTGACTCATCAGTCAATGTACTCTAACATAGGTGACTTTGTCGCGGACCCCTTCTAGATGAAGTTCTCTAGTGTTTCTTTGTTTTATGTTTTGCTTGAGTTTCTTGCCTTAAAATTCATCTAGATTTCTTTCCTTTTATCTGTTTTTCTTTGTATTTTTCTGCATCTAATTAATTGAAAATTCTTTAGTAAATTCCTTGCAAATCCTTGAGAGATTTCAATTGCCAAGTGAGCCGAGTTGACAAGATTTTTCCTCTGCACTGAACTCGGCCTCACTGATTTATGCCTTTTGGCTAGACCGAACTACAAGAATAACTTGTAGACAGTTCATTAGTCCAACAAACATGGACTAACCCGGTCTGACCAATATGCATCATCTATGACACTGCCAACTCGGTGTCACCGATGAAAACGGATCGGCGCTACCGATTTCACTGCTGAGAAAAACTTCTTGCCATTGCAAACGTCATTTCTTCTCCAGCTCCACTCGATGATTCTTATCCTCTACTCGCATGTTAAACTACATGTTGCTTTGTAGTGTGTCTCAAGGACCAAACCTATTTGACTCATGCTCCATAAGACCCCTTCTTGGAAATTGATGTCAAAGGGGGGAGGAGAGAGAGCACATCAAAGCTTATCACATGGGAGAGAGAGCACCTCTTAGCTTCTCGAGATACTTATTAACAATAGAGGAGAGAAGTCACATGTCTTTAAGAGGGGAAAGACATGTTAATGTATGGTTGTCTGTACCATTTCTTGCTCTATTATGTTTGCTTTGCTCTGATTTTCTCTTACCCTACCTTCTCCATTATCCAATATCAGATTCAGGGGGAGAAAGGGTTCATATCTAAGGGAAGAAAATCTTTGGAATTCATTGTAGATCTTTAATCCTTGGGGACATGTCCAATATCAAATGGAGTACTAAGTAATCACTCACTACATGTCATCCCAGTCTTGGTACTCTTGTGGTTTCCTGAACTTGCTTTTACTAGAAGTGTCCTTGTGTTATCTAACCCTATTTTCTCAGGTTCATCTCTTCCAAAGCCATCTCAAGACCACAAGTAAGTATACGCATCACACTCATGTGCATGATGATCTCTTGCTGATGTACATATTGTTTGCAAGAAGGACTCATGAACATGAAGGCACACTTCTTGTATCTACATCATTTGCTCTGATGCACATAGCCAAGATACATGTAACTCATTGCTTGCTCTGACATGCCTATGCACTCACATGTTCTTATATTCCATCCTTACATGATTGCATACATGTAGGGGGAGCCAATGCATGTTACATGTCTTTCCAAAGCTTTACTTGTTACTCTTCACATCTTTATTTAAAGCTTTGATGTATGTTGTCCTCAATTACTAAAAAGGGGGAGATTCAAAGCACAAGTGCTCCCTGGGTGATTTTGGTAATTAATGTCAACATATCTTTTGTTGGACTAATGTGTTTATCTAGTATATTTTAGAAAGTTCAACAATGGCATGGCATGGACAAGAGGATGTGGAACCCCTTCAAAATGCTAAGGACAAAGATTTGGCTAAAGCTAAAGACTCTTCATTTCTATTTTAGTGATCCAAGATCATATTGAGTCCATAGGAAAAGCCAATACTATTAAAAGGGGATGAGGTGTTGTTTAATGGTCTACTTGCTCAAGTGCTTAGTGATATGCTCCAAAGCCCTCAACCACTTTCTCAATTCCAAAATATGTCCAAAACCTAAAGTCAAACTCGGCCCCATCGATTTGATCTATCCGGCGCCACCGAGTTTGTCTGACATAGCCACTGCCAGAAACCCTAATCAATTCGGTCTCACCGATTGGGATCTCGGTGTCATCGAGATGGCCCTACAAACTCTCTGTTGCCTGTTGCAATTATTTCGATCTCGCTGAAATAAGCAACCGGTCCCATTGAGTTTGCCTGACCAACTCTCTGTTTGATCATTGCTGAAATCGGTCTCACCCAGTTCATGCAATCGGTCACATTGAGATGAGGTTTTTCCCTAACCCTAGCACATCGGTCCCACCGAGTTGATCATGTCGGTCCCACCGATAATCCTAATGTTCACATTTTGGACTAATTCGGTCTCACAGAGTTCTCCTATTCGGTCTAACCGAGTTGAGTCAAATGTGTGTAACGGTTGGATTTTGTGTGGAGGCTATATATACCCCTCCACCCCCTTATCTATTCAAGTGAGAGCCATCAGAACGTGCCTACACTTCCACTACTCATTTTCTGAGAGAGAACCACCTACTCATGTGTTGAGACCAAGACATTCCAATCCAACCACAAGAATCCTGATCTTTAGCCTTCCCCAAGTTGCTTTCCACTCAAATCATCTTTCCACCATAGCCAAATCTATGAGAGAGAGTTGAGTGTTGGGGGGACTATAATTTGAAGCACACGAGCAAGGAGTTCATCATCAACACACCGTCTATTACCTTTTGGACAGTGGTGTCTCCTAAATTGGTTAGGAGTCACTTGGGAGCCTCCGACAAGATTGTGGAGTTGAACCAAGGAGTTTGTAAGGGCAAGGAGATCGCTTACTTCGTGAAGATCTACCCAAGTGAGGCAAGTCCTTCGTGGGCGATGGCCATGGTGGGATAGGCAAGGTTGCTTCTTCGTGGACCCTTTGTGGGTGGAGCTCTTTGTGGACTCACGCAACCATTACTCTTCGTGGGTTGAAGTCTCCACCAACATGGACATACGATAGCACCACCTATCAGAACCACACAAAAAATCTCTATGTCTTCATTGCCTTTGCACACTCCAATCCCATCCCTTTACTTTCTTGCAAATTACATGCTTTACTTTCTCTGCTGCTCATAATCTTGTCATGCTTGCTTGAAATGTATTGTGAATGTTTAAACTTGTGCTAAAACTCCACCTCAACTTAAAGAACTTAAAAATTGCTACTTTTGCTTGTTGAGGGTCTAATCACCCCCTCTAGACACCTATTCTCGATCCTTTCATCCGATCATTCCTCCGGATCAATGTCGTCGTCCTGCTACTATTGGTCGGTGTATGACTCCAACTACTCGATGTACATGCCCGGCTGCTGGGCATGCACCTGTGGCTCCGAGTCATCCACCTGCCTGTCCTCGTTGAAGCTTGTGCCTCCATCGTTGAAAACACATTTGCTCCCTTGGTGGTTTTGGTAATTCATGTCAACGTACATATTGTTGGACTAATGTTTCTCTTGAGTACATTTAGGAAAAGTTCAACTTATGCAAATACATGGATGTGAATGTGGAACCCTCAAAATGCAACAAACAACCATTGGCAAAGTTTCAAGACCCTATATTTTTGGTTAAGTGATCCAATATCACATTGAGTACATAGTAAAACTAATACTATTAAAAGGGGATGAATTGCTGAAGCTTAGAGATTTTGCTCCAAAACCCTCAGCCACACTCTCACATTCTTCTATGTCCAAAACCCTAAAGTCTATATCGGTCCCACCGAACACATATAACTAGACCCATCGAGAAACACTTAACATAGCCACTACCTAAACCCTAGCAACTTGCTCCCACCAAAGAGCACTTGCCAACCTTATGTAACCTATCAATAAGGAACTTTCGGATGGTTTCAATCAGTCTCACTGAAGTGTGGAAAGTGATTAGATCATCACCATCCAGTCTCACTGAAAATCCTCAAGTTCAAACCATCTGTACTAGTCGGTCTCACCGAGTGTTTCCACCCGGTCCCACCGACTAGTGCATAAAGGTGTGTAACGGTTAGATTTTTGGTCCTGCCTATATATACCCCCACCCATTCCACCAACTCTTAGAGAGAGTAATCTGGACGAAACTACCACTTGCCATATCCATTTTCTGAGAGAGAACCATCTACACTTGTGTTTAAACCAAGGGGATTCCACTCCAACCTTTGATCTTTGATTTCTAGCCTCTCCAAGTTGCTTTTCACTCAAATACTTCACCTAGCGCTTAGCCAAAACTATGAGAGAGTGACTGAGTGTTGAGAAGACTATCTTTTGAAGCACAAGGGCAAGGAGTTCATCACCAACAACATTTATTACCCTTTGAAGGGTGGTTTCTCCTAGATTATTTAGGTGTCACTTGGGAGCATCCAAGATGTGGAGTTGAACCAAGGAGTTTGTAAGGGCAAGAAGATCGCCTACTTCATGAAGATTTATCCTAAGTGAGGTTATTACTTTGTGGGTGTAAGCCATGATGGCATAGACAAGGTTGCTTCTTCGTGGACCCTTTGTGAGTGGAGCCTTTCGTGGAATTGTGCAGTGCTACTTGTGAGTTGCATTGGGATTTTCCCCAAAGAGGAAGGGTGAAGCAATATAGTAGCGGATATTATTTCCCTCGGTACAGAACCAAGGTTCTCGAACCAATAGGAGATTCACGCAAACGACCGTCGACAGTACCTACACACATAAGAGAAAATACATGCACCCAAGACGAGCAAGAGGGTTGTCAATCCCCTTGTACTCGTCAATTGCAATGATCAAATCTGATAGTAGTAGATAGATAAATTGCAAAGTAAAATAAAAGTAAATAAATTGTAGCAACGTATTTTTGGTTTTAGCAATATGATTAAAATAGACTCGAGGGCCATAGTTTTCACTAGAGACAAGCTATTGTTGGGCAATTGATAGAAAAGCACATAGTTATGACATTATTCCTGGCATGATCATGTTCAAAGGCATTGCGTCCGTGACAAGTAGACCGACTCCTGCCTACATTTACTATTATTACCCCACCTCTCGACCACTATCCAGTATGCATCTCAAGGTATTAAGTTCATAACAAACAGAGTAGTGCTTGGAGCATGATAACATAATGTAGACAAAATAGAACCAAGCAATATGATTTAATCGCGTTGTTTTCCCCTTAGCAGCACAATATAAATGTGTGCCTCGCTACCCCTTCTGCCATGAGGTGAGGACACCGAAAGATTGAACCTACTACTATGCATCACTCCTGCTAATGATAAATCAATCTAGCTGATCAAACCAAACGGATAGATCGGAGAGCATTATATAGCTATAACAATCACACATAATAAAGTTCAAAAAAGACTCAATTACTTTCAATGAATAACCTGGTCATAAACCCACAATTCATCGAATCTCAACAAACACACCGCAAAAGAATATTATAGCTAATAGAAATCCTAGTAGAACATTGTATTGAAGATCAAAGAGAGAGAGAGAGAGAGAGAGAGAGCCATCTACCAAATCATGATGGACCCATAGGTCTGTGGTAACTACTCACACATCATCATAGGTGCAACAAGGTTGATGTAGAGCCCCCCTGTGATCAATTCCCCCTCCGGCAGAGTACTGACGAAGGCCTCTAGATGGGACAACGAAAGAACAAAGATTTAGGGCACCGGAATAATTGTTTTGGATCTCACTCTAGTGGTTTTGGGATTTTAGGGAGTATATAGAAGTGGAATTAGGTCAAACAGAGTTATGAGGGGCCCACAAGCTCAGGTGAAGCCCCCCTAGGGGCGCACCGTGTGAGCTTGTGGCCCACTCGTATATCTTTTGGCCTCTTCCCGAAGCTTCTAGGGTCCCTTCTGGTCCAGAAAAAATCACCGTAAAGTTTTACCGCGTTTGGACTTTGTTTGGTACTGTTTTTCTGCGAAACAATAAAATAAGCAAAAATAGGAACTGGCACTGGGCACTATGTTAATAGGTTAGTTCCCCAAAAATACATAAAATTGCATATAAAGCATACAAGATTGATAATATAATAGCATGAAACAATAAAGAATTATAGGTATCCCCGCAAAAAAAGAATTATAGGTACGTTGGGGACGTATCACACAATCGTTAATCTCTGTCGGTTAAAGTCTTCATCAACGTGAATGTACGATAACACCACATATCGGAACCACGAGAAAAATCATCGTGTCTTCATTCAATTTGATCTTCTACACTCTACCCCTTACTTTCTTGCACTTGCATATCGTTTACTATATGATGCTTATACTCTAGATATGCTTGTGTCGATTGTATTGCTTGCCACTTAGCTTGTGCTAAAATCTATCTAAGCTTTATGAAAACTAAAAATTACACCTTTTTCCTTATTAGAGTCTATTCACCCCCTAGACCAATCCTTTTGATTCTACAGTCGTGGTTCATCTCCAATAGTTGCATATCCGCATTGTCATACCCTATGTCGCTCGGTTGAGATATACCTGCAAACAAAGAGTGGGCACCAAGCCGATCCACGCCCGGCGTCCATGATTGGACAAGCTGCGGCGATGCCGAGTCTTCGAAATGGAGTGGCGCCACATTGACATCAACACAATACGGCACGTGCCCGGCGGCGGAGGTTGGGGACGGTCGGCTGAGCTTCTTGGCGGTGTAGAAGTAGGGAGGCTATTAGAGCAACTCCAACGCGCCGACCCAAACGGGTGGCGATTTTGTCTGCTTTTTGTCCATTTGGGTCGAACGCTCGCTCGGTGTCCGCCCTGTTTATGATTTGGGTCGGTAGTGTGCCCAACGCGCCGACCCATATTTGCCCACGTGGCCGACTTGCCGCCGTTTTTCAACAAATATACACACATTTTGCATAGCTTCACAAGCAAAAAAATAGCATAGTCCCGCAACCCAAATAAATATAGCATAGTTTACACACCTAATAAAAATTAAATTGTCTCAAATACATTTAAAAAAAAGATACATCTATTGGTTGCCAACATGAGCCCACATATACTCAACCAAATCATCTTGCAGTTGAATGTGAGTTTCCCAATCACGCATTTGATGATGAATTGGATGAACCGTGGAAATGTTGCCGCTCCTCCTCCATGCTCAGGCACAACATTGTCACCCTGAAACTGAAACCCTTGATTGTAAATATGTTTTGGGTGCTCATCCTCTACGATCATATTGTGCACGATCACACAAGAGGTCATCACCTCCCACAATTTCTTGGTGCTCCAAGTTCTAGCAGGATACCGAACGATGCCCCATCAAGATTGCAAAACACCAAAGGCACGCTCAACATCCTTCCTATCACTCTCTTGCTCTTGGGCAATTTTTTCTCTTCTATCCGACAGGGTTGTGGATTGTCTTCACAATAGTGGTCCAATGAGGATAGACGCCATCACATAGGTAGTATCCTTTGTTGTAGTTGTGGTCATTGATGTTAACATTGACCGACGGGTTGTTACCTTCGGCAAGCCTTGCAAACATCGGCGAGCGTTGGAGCACGTTGATATCATTGTGCGATCCGGGCATGCCGAAGAAAGAGTGCCAGATCCAGAGATCTTGTGAGGCCACGGCCTCAAGTATGATAATGCAAGCCCTGGCATGACCCCTATACTATCCTTGCCAAGCAGAAGGGCAGTTCTACCACCCCTAGTGCATGCAGTCTATGCTGCCAAGCATCCCTGAGAAGCCCCTGCTGGCATTGATCGCCAACAAGTGGGTTGTATCTTCAGGCAGTTGGCTCTCTCAAGTACTCAGGGCCAAACACTGCAATCACAGCCTTGCAAAACCTGTACATGGACTCTAGGAACGTAGACTCGCTCATACGGACATACTCATAAATGAGATCACTGGGCACTCCGTATGCAAGCATCCGGATAGCTGCAATGCATTTCTGATAAGATGAGAAGCCAATCATTCCAAAGGAATCCTCCTTGCAATCGAAATAGTTATCGTATTGGACCACCCCCTCTCGAATACGGTTGAAAACATGCCTAGCCATACGGAAACGCCGTCAGAATTGGTGATGTTTGAGCAGCGGGCTGGTTGTGTCAAAGTAGCCCTTCCAAAGAAGGAAATGGACGCTCTCTCAATTGCGATTCAATGCTGGAGTGTGCCCAGAGATCGAGCCCCGGAACAACGGCCGCTTCTTATTAAGGTGGTCATGGACCAACAAAACAGCCACCATCTCCTCATCATCGTATGAGGAATCGTCGGGGTCATGGGGAAAATTGTGGAAAAAGAACTCGTCAGCGGAGTCCATTTGTACCTTGGGGGCAAATTGTCGAACAGCTCGCGAGCATCGTCAAAGATGCGGGCCGGCGAGGAGATGCGCGCCTCCCCTGGACCAGCTAGCTGGCCTGGTGGCATCCGACGAGCGTGGCGGCATCAGGCGAGCCCGACGACGTTGGACGAAGGAGCTGGCCGGGGTTGCGGGACCGACTTGGTGCTCACGGCGACGACGGAGCTGGCGACGTGGGGAGTGGGAAGCAGCGGTTGCCCGACGCGGAGGCGGCGGTGGTGGCGGCATCGAGGTGGCGGCGTGGGTCTTGGCGCGGACTGATGGCAGGGGACACTAAAACTAGGTGGTGGCGGCGACGGGGTGGGGCGGGCGATGGGTTGCTTTCGATAAGGGTGGAAGAGAATGGCACTGTGCCACCGACTCGCGGGGTAGGGGGAAGAAGGCGCGCGTCCGCTTTGTGTCCGCGCCGACGCAAATGAGGCCCAAAATTGGGTCAGGAATGAGTCGGCAGGCGGACGAAAAGCGGGCACGCGTCCGTTCAGGTCGGCACGTTGGGCTGAATTTTCTGTCCACGCCGACCCAAACGGACACGAGCGGACAAAATGAGTCGGCGCGTTGGAGTTGCTCTTATTGCTCCGCCCAGGACGCCGTGTGCATGGACGACGGTGGTGGCGGCGCCCCGCACGACCCTTGCACCTTGTCCCATAACCTGGCCACCACGCCCGTTGCCCTATCCTTTTCCTTCCCTTTGAGGCGGTGACCTTATCGTGTCGCTGAGTTGACCTTCCGGATGATCATTTTCTCCGGATCCTCCACCTCCGCCAACTTTTCGTATGGATCCATGTAGCAGCGGCAAAAAGGACAAGAGTTGGGGTTGAGAGCGATGGGATGGTAGTGGAGAGGGTTGAGAAAGTGTGGTTTTGCCGTGGGAATAATGCGGACCGCTGCAGTTGTGCGGGCCCCGCCTCAGTTTTGGGTGGGCCGGGAGTATCTGAGTCCTCTGTGGCGGATGTCTGAACTTCCGCCAAGCCCCCTCCCCCGCGCGGTTTGGTATCAACATGCGGGAAAAGAAACATTTAAACTGGCCTCGAATAAATACGAGACAATGTTGGATAGCTTGCAGCGTGCAGTCAGCTCGGCCTGGATGTCAAGAGGGTCCCACTAGAAAACCAAGTCCGCGCCCAAAACTCAAGTGTCGGTTTAATAGGTTTTCAAAGTAAAAAAAAGGACCCTCTTGTACTTACTGCGAGGATGTTTCAATTCTTGAGTGTCCAACGGTATCAATCTATTACTACCACATTGGCTGTCGCGCACTGTATTAATTCGATCCGTGTTGGTTCCACGGGGAATCTAAGCTGGGCGCAAGGACAAACCCCACTTGCTCCGCCCATGGATGGAGCGCGGGCAGGCTAAACAGTAAACACCATTACTGCGAGGCCAAGAGCTGCTCGATCACGCGTTACCGCTGATGAGCGACTTCGCCATAAACAGAAAGTTTAGGGGTCGGACCATTTGCTGTTGCAGCCGAGCCGCAATGAATACGGGCGCTCATTCAAGCCCGTCACACGACGCTCGCTCGCTCGCACACACCTGCAATCAATCCATCCGTCCATCCGGACGCCGGGCCGCACCGTCGCAGCTACTAGTACGCCACAGTGGGGATAGCGAGACCGGGTCACTCCGTCGGCAGCCGGGCGTAATAAAGAGAAGAGGATATCCGTGATGCGTGTGGTTGCGTACAGATCTCGCGGCTGATCGTACTTACCACGCACTATGTGTGTAGGAGCAGTACGTACGTGGATTTTGGTAGGTGTCGGGCATAATTTTTTCTGCTGGTGATGGTACCAGTACAGCCAGTACTGGAATGGATTCTGGTGGATCTCTTGGCTTCCCCTTCCCTTCCCTTGTGTGCCAGGGCGGTCATGCGAAGCTTATCTCGCACGTAAGCTGCATGCCCGCGCCGCGCCACGCCTGATCGATCTGCCGCCCGCGCGTGATGTCAGGGGCGTTTGATGGGGTTGGATGGAGCGGCAATCAATGCCCCTCCCCCGTCTCCTCCACATCCTGCCTCCGCTTTTCTGATGCCCCCTTCCTCGTCAGTATTTCCGAGGGATCAGCGAGGCATGGCATGGTGGTGTATGTGTGTACAGCGTTCGTTGCTTCATCTTTTGTTCGAGATGAGATGAAATGACTGGGTTCCAGTAACAGTAACATGGTAACAACAGTGTTTCTCGCCGATCAGCGACAGGGTAGCTAGCTATGGCGTGTAGGGATAAGCAGAGGGAGGGAGGGAGGGAGGGAGCCCTATCTTCTTTTTTTGTAGCCTGGTCTGATGAGTCAGGTAGCTCACATCTTGTCGTCCCTTCCCTTCCCTGCTGGGCTGGCTTTCAGCTTTCGGTTTTGTTTGCTTGCCAGGATCAAAACGCTGACCCGGGATATCATTTCGCCGCCTGCACACACCTCCTGCTTACAGTAGTAAATTGCTTCCAGCACTCACGGACGGATTGATGCAGCGTGAGCTTTTTGCCCCCTACCTAGCTCACCTCCACTCCCGCCCTACTCTGCCTTCCCCACGTTGTTGCACATGTTTTGGGACTTGGGCGTCATCATCATCCTCTCTGCAACTGTGTTTTGCTCCTTACGGCGCGTGCTTAAACGGAAGTACAGCCATGCAAATGCAATGCGAGCACCGTTTAACAAGAATGAATTGTCTGTTAAGAATGTGACCTGAGTGATCTGAAGGTGTTTAGTGATCATTGCTGCTAGACAATTTATCCCTAGCCAGAGCAGCGGCCCTTAGAAGCATATCATCAAAGAATACAAGCTGGCAGATAGGAAATACATTGCAGATTATGTCCAAGCATCCAAAAATATACAGGCATAAGTTTATCATATTTCGAGAGATCTCCTTGGAGTCTCTCATAATTGTGTGCATCAGGTTCTAAACCGTCATGGCGCTCCGGGAAGTCGAACAACTACCCTTGGCCCCGCTGCTGCCGAGGTAGTGGAGAATATGACCGCATGCCTTCGCCGCGATCGCATTGGGCAGCACCCCCGGCGCGCGGCGCTCCTTCTTGGGCAGTTGCGAGTGGCGCTCCTCCTTGACGAAGCGCCAGGCTCTCGCCACTCCTCCTTCACGCGCCGAGGCGGCGACACGCGGTGCTCCTCCTTGACGTCGTGTCAGGGCGGCAGCGAGCGGCGCTCCTCCTTGATGAAGCGCCGGGCGACGATGAGAGCCGCTCCTCCTTGACGACGTGTCGGGGTGGCAGCGAGCGGTGCTCCTCCTTGATGAAGCGCCGGGCGGCGGCGAGAGCTGCTCCCCCGTGACGACGTGTCGGGGCGGCAGCGAGCGGCGCTCTTCCTTGACGAAGCGCCGGGCGGCGGCGAGAGCTGCTCCCCCTTGACAACGTGTCGGGGTGGCAGCGAGCGGCGCTCCTCCTTGACAAAGCGCCGGGCGGCGGCGAGAGCCGCTCCTCCTTGAGCGCCGGGGCGACGGAGAGAGCCACTCCTCCTTGACACGCTGGGCCGACGGCGAGAGCCGCTCTTCCTTCACGCGACGTTCGATTTAAACATCGCGGTTGCGCGACGGAGAACTCCGAGGGGATGCCAGCTCCGGCTTCACGGGGAGGAGCGTCCCCGAGGGCGGAGCCGGACCGTTGAGGTGGAGCACGGAGCGACGGAGCATCAACGCCATCTGCTGCTCGTACCCCGCGTCGGTGGCAACATACACCTGGCCTGCCACCTCGGGCGCGGACTGTTGCTGCCGAGGCAGCTGGTTCTCCTCGTCGCCGAAGGAGATGACGGTCCCCGCCTTCGTCGAGGAGCCGCCTGGCAATGAGGACGACGACCCCGGAGTTCGAGGGCGGGGTCGACACAATCCACCCAACCCCGCCCTGGAACCTCTGCCTGCCGGTGCCACGCCCATGACTTGCCCATCGTCAGAGTTGTGGATGAAGATGGGCAGGGAGAGGGAAGGATGACGAGGAGGATAGACTGCAATGTGGAAGGCGTCGGAGTGCGGCTTATATAGCCGCCGCCAAACCATGCGAGGGGCCGGTCAGCCGCTTCAATGTAGCGCAGTGGCCAGAGTTGGTTCCTCGGGAAGCCGCGTCCGCATTGAAGTGGCGGCTCCCGAGAGGTCGGGTCGGTCAGCGCCACTCTCCCTCCATCCGGCCACATCACGGTACCAATTTTGGCCGTTGTGTGCTCTGGGCCGACATTAATGCGGCGTGGTAAGCGGCGGGTGCATAGCAAGAAAAGCGGGTGAGGAGGGTTGAGTGGGTCAGGGCGGTCAGAAGTGGGCGTGGTAGCGATCTAGATTCTGCAAAGCCCCTACATTTATCTCCGGTTTGCGGGAGAAAACGCGTCTGGACCGTCCTGCGGATCAATACATGTCCGCGTTGGATGGCTTACATGGCCCGAACAACGCGGTCCGTATGTATGCGGGTGGTTTGTGGGTCACCATTGAAGATGCTCTTAGTTCAGCTCATAGAAATAGGCCTTGCCCAATTATTTAGATATTACATTTTCTTTCTCTGCGCAAGGCTATGTAATCCATGTTGTAAACAAGAATGAAAATGTCAAATGGCAAGATTACATTCGATTAGGAAAATTCAAATACATTTTAACGCTGTAAAAAATTCATAGGCAATTATTTTTTTAGGAAAATCTTTGCTTGTTTGACTTTAGCTAAATTTTGCCTAGGATAGCTTGTGGTTGACCTTGAATATATTGATTGATTGATTGTTTGCCTAGGAAGGGTAAAAGCCCAATGCAACGAGTGAAACCTAGCTAGCCTGGTAGGCACCCTAGCCAATTGAAATATCGTTGGGCAAAAGTATTCTTAATAAGTCCCAAGAATATCCAAGATAATTTATTTCTCCTAAGAAAATATTTGGGTTGGATTCATTTTTAAATCAATTCAAACCCAAAGAGAAATTATTTAAGAAGGATTGGCAGTTATTTTGGTAGGAAGATGAATTCCACAAGTCCAAATAATGACCTAGACCCTATGCCATTTTCTAACATGAATTTGAAATATATTTGGTTTTGAAATCAAATTCAATTCAAAAGAAAATATAAGTGCATAAAAATAAACATGTCCAAAATACCGTGACAAAAAGTTGACATATTAACAAATATTTTATTTGGAATTTAGGAAAGATTCACTCTTGGAAGAAAATTAAAATTCAAAGTCCATTTGAATTTATAGAAACAAACAGAAAAGGAAAAGAAGAAAAGAGAAAACCAGAAAACAGAAAAAGGCCCAGCTGAGCCAGCCAGCCAAGGCGAAGCCCAAGTAGCTAGCTCACCCAAACCAGTGCACCACACCCCTCCCTCCCCCTCTTTCTCACTGACGTCCCGGCCCCATGCGTCATCCCCACCTCCCGCAATCGCTCCCCACCTCGTGCACGCCCACACCCACGATCCTACATCACGCACGTCCATCGTGCATGCTAGATCGAACCGCCATGTCCTATAAATCCACCCCGCCGTCCTCTTCGTTTTGCCCCAACCTGCAACCCTCCTTAACGTCAGGCTGCCTCACCGCCGACGCCCGTGTTCACCGCTGACCTAGTTTTACTTCGGCAAAATTCTAGTGACCACCGCTGCCACCATTAGATCCGCCGCTCCATGGTGCATCACCCAGACAACCTCGTTGTGCTCGAAGCAAATTGCAACCCCCACTTCACTGGAACCCGAGCCCCTCCGCCGCCGCGCCATTGACTCCGGGTGAGGTGAGCACGCCCAGGACCCTCTCGACTTATCCATCGTGTTCCCCGTGGTTGTCTGAATCCTGATAACCCATCCGCCAAAGTGCACGGTTTCGAGCACAGCGGCCTCACCTGAGACCTCTGTCGCTCGCATGAACTCCGGCGAGGCCCCGACATCGCTATAGTCGTCCCTAAGGCTAGCAACGACCATGAGAGGACCCGCGACACCGAACCGCATCTAGTCATGCCCCTCATGCAGCCCAAGACCCTTGCATCATCGTCCCCGACCATTGCCGAGGCCAGCGCCGCTGTCTTCGCGTTTTTCGACGAAGATCCGGCAGATCTCCGATGACCTAGTGCCACCCCTCGGTGAGCTTCTAATCTTAGTCGTCCATCTAGATCAAACACACCACACGCACTCACTTAAGCGAATCGGTACAGGATCAGAACATGCCACGTCAGAACCTTATCTAGAAGAAAATCAGTTAATTAAATTGAAATGAAAATTTTACAAAAAAAACCCTAAACTTAAACACTCATAACTAATTATCTATAAGTGCAAATTGAGTGATTACTTTTGCAAAATGATCCTTATGAAATGTACTATCACCCTGAAAATTTGATTTCAAACAGAATGGATTCAAACTTAAAATGGGCATAACTTGCAATTTAGAAATCTAATTAAAGTGATTCTTTTTGCAATTGAAGCTAGTAACATGTAGTTCATCTTAGCTATTGTAGTCTAATTTTAAAATAATTAAAAAAAGAATTTGCACACAGTTGAACAATAGCTATAATTCAAATAATATTTAAATCAAATTCTAGTTTAATTGGGTAGTAAAATGTTTATTAGAATAATTGTCACACAACTGAGTTCAGAAACCTAAAATGAACTTTAGTAGATATTCTTGGATTATTATTTGACCTTAGGAAATTAAAATAAATTTTGAATTAAATTCAAACATAGTTTGATTGTAACTCTAAAACCCTAGGTTTAATTTAAGTAAAACTAATGCAATATAGTTTAGTGAATTGAATTAAACACATTAGTTATATCTAGAGTTAATAATTGACTTTAGGGGAAAATGAACTCAAATTAAATTTAGTTCAAACTCAAATACAACTTGAAAACTATTGCACATAGTAAATCATTTTGGGATTGTATTCGACTTTAGTACAAATTAAGAAATGAGCCTAGTCATATTTTTGGATGTATATTTGACTTTAGATTAAATTTGGAATAAATAAACTTTAGTGGTTACATTGGATTTGTATTTGACTTTAGGAAAAGTTAAAACATAATTTAAATTTAATTAAACCCAAGTGATACCTAGAAGTCATTTAATTAATCTAAATTAAATGATATAATTTTGCAAATGAATTCTTGACCAGCTTAGCCAATTATGAAATAATTCATAATTCAATTTAACTTAGTAGAAGCAAATCAAATTGTGAACTCAATTCAATTTGAATTCAAATAAGATGAATGCTAGTTCAAATCCAAATTGAATTGGAAGCCATAACAATTTATCATTTTCAGACCTTAGTGTATTCAAGATCATGAAAGGTTAACAAGTTTGAATTGTCATTCAAACTTGAACATGAACTTGGCTATCCAAGATTCATAGACCATGACTCTGTTGTTATGATTCCTTTTGATTGGATCTGACAACCACAACTTGACATCATATACTTCTTATGTGATGAACCCTTACTGAAACTTGCATGTGAAACCTTATGTCACATGTATTCCAATTAACAACCACTATGTTGTTTTCCCAAACTCTTACGAGTTAACCCTGGCACATGATCTTGCAACACAATGACACCGACACCATGCACAACACTTGTTGTATGTTTGATTGCATTGTATGGTTGTTTATGATTGCTCTTTACTTACGTTAGATTGTACAGAGAGCAAAGAGTAACATGATCAAGACCGTGAGTTTGAAGAATCGTCAATGCCAGGCAAGTTCCACTTTGATCATGTTAGCCAGTATTTTATTTGCATTGTAGTTTTGCCATGTCAGCTGTGTGTAGGACGCTAAATTTTGTACAACCCAACAGTTAACAACTTAGGTCCAAACATACCCTGACCATGTAACCATCGAGTAGTTGCTTAGCTGCTATAATATGGATTAGGAAACATCAATTATTATTCCAACATACAACCTTAGGGTTGACCGCTTAATTACAACTTGATTAATGAATCATCTGAGCGGTGCTTTGGTATTTCTTCGTGGTTGAAAATTTTTGTGGGCGACCGCCCAGGCTCAAAGGGATAATACGAGTTCAAAGTTCAGTTGCTTTCGTGTGTAACCGTGATATAATATGGGCTTTGTCGGGACCAAGTAGGTTGTGGGAACCCTCCTGGGTAGACAAATAGATGTAGGTGTGTAGGTTGTATTGGGTCTACCATTTCTGAGGCGGCTACTACTTCCCAAAAGTCCCGTCTTGATCAACCTAGCCACTTCACAAATGAAGTTTAGTGGCACAAGGGTGTGATCGGGAATCAGAGGTAAAGTACACAAACATTTGTAGAGTGTATAAAACTGATCATGATTAGCCATGTCGCCTGTTATCGACAACTTGATCAACTCTTCCGAGAACTGTCAGCTTGATTTCATCACCTCTTCCATTTAAAAATAATTGGTTGAACCGGTGGGGATTGTGGACCAGCTCAGATTGCTGGTGTGATACCAGTAGCATTATTTGGGAAGGTTGGGATTACCGTGCGAGATAGGAGCCCACATACTCAAATTATATTTATGGGTGATTGCGTGATACGATTTGCCCAGGCTACCGCGTGAGGTGGTATGTCTAGCTATTAGAGTAGGCCACTACTAAAGTAATAGGGCAAAACTATATTTCTGCAAAGAGCCTTGAACCCCACCAGCCAAAGTGACCCTGGTTAAACCCTGCTGAGTATGACACGTGGGTCCAGCCCATCGTTTAACTGGATAAGGTTGACCCGTCACCAGCTTGCCCCACCAGTTAGCCTCTGCTGACTAGGTAGTTGACCCAGTCAACTGGGTCTACTGTCAGCCTCTGTGATGTACAGTTGGGTACCATTTTGGGTGCACTTAGCATTTTAGCCAATGTTTTTTGAATTAAAATAAATCGAGTAAATTCCAAAATTTGTTTAAATCTTTGAAAATCCATATAAAATAATCTATAACTCGGATGTAAACAATCTATATATGAAAATTGATCAGCAAAATATGATGAATCCGCTTATGACCTATACATACCTGTCCCATGCCTCTAACACTACAAAAATGGAACCTTCCCCTCCGGTTTGTTTGCGTGATAACTTCCTAAAGCCGGGAAAAGATCCTGATATATATGGCTAATTGGATGTGAGTTTTCATGAGCCATTATTGTTGACATTACTCTTGAGGTAAAAAGTTGGGAGGCAAAGCTATAAGCCCCTATCTTTCTCTATGTCCGGCTAAAACTTCATACCCATAAATATTGCATGAGTGTTAGCAATTGTGAAAGACTAAATGATAGTTGAGTATGTGGACTTGCTAAAAAGCTCTTATATTGACTCTTTCTGATGTTATGATAAATTGCAATTGCTTCAATGACTGAGATTATAGTTTGTTATCTTTCAATGAAGTCTATGATTCATACTTGAAATTGTGATTGAATTATTACTTTAGCATAAGAGATCATATGACAATATATGTATATGTTGTTGTTCTAAGAATGATCATGATGCCCTCATGTCCGTATTTTATTTTTATCGACACCTCTATCTCTAAACATGTGGGCATATTTATCGATATCGACTTTCGCTTAAGGACAAGCGAGGTCTAAGCTTGGGGGAGTTGATGCGTCCATTTTGAATCATGCTTTTATATCGATATTTATTGCATTATGGGATGTTATTACACATTATGTCACAATACTTATGCCTATTCTCTCTTATGTTACAAGGTTTACATGAAGAGGGGGAATGCCGGCAGCTGGAATTCTGGGCTGGAAAAGGAGCAAATATTAGAGACCTATTCTACACATATCCAAAAGTCCTGAAACTTCACGGGAGCACGTTTCAGAATATATAAAAAATATTGGGTGAAAGAAGTACCAGAGGGGGGCCACCCACCTTCCACGAGGGTGGGGGGCTCGCCCTACCCCCTGGGCGCGCCCCCTGCCTCGTGGGCCCCTAGCAGCCCTCCGATGCCCATCTTTGGCTATATGAAGTCTTCCGTCGAGGAAAAAATCATAAGAAAGCTCACGGGACGAAACTCCGCCGCCACGAGGCGGAACCAATCTAGGGCTCCGGCGAAGCTGTTCTGCCGGGGAAACTTCCCTCCGGGAGGGGGAAATCATCACCATCGTCATCACCAACGATCCTCTCATTGGGAGGGGGTCAATCTCCATCAACATCTTCACCATCACCATCTCATCTCATACCCTAGTTCATCTATTGTATCCAATCTTTGTCCCAAAACCTCAGATTGGTACCTGTGGGTTGCTAGTAGTGTTGATTGCTCCTTGTAGTTGATGCTAGTTGGTTTACTTGGTGGAAGATCATATGTTCAGATCCATTATGCATATTAATACCCCTCTGATTATGAACATGAATATGATTTGTGAGTAGTTCCGTTTGTTCCCGAGGACATGAGAGAAGTCTTGCTATAAGTAGTCATGTGAATTTGGTATTCGTTCGATATTTTGATGAGATGTATGTTGTGTTTCCTCTAGTGGTGTCATGTGAATGTCGACTACATGACACTTCACCATTTTTTGGGCCTAGAGGAAGGCATTGGGAAGTAATAAGTAGATGGTGGGTTGCTAGAGTGACTGAATCTTAAACCCTAGTTTATGTGTTGCTTCGTAAGGGGCTGATTTGGATCCATATGTTTCATGCTATGGTTAGGTTTACCTTAATACTTCTGTTGTAGTTGCGGATGCTTGCAATAGGGGTTATTCATAAGTGGGATGCTTGTCCAAGGAAGGACAATACCCAAGCACCGGTCCACCCACATATCTAATTATCAAAGTACTAAACGCGAATCATATGAACATGATGAAAACTAGCTTGACGATAATTCCCATGTGTCCTCGGGAGCGCTTTCCTTTATATAAGAGTTTTTCCAGGCTTGTCCTTTGCTACAAAAAGGATTGGTCCATTTTTCTACAGCTTATTTACTTTTATTATTTGTTACCCATCACAAATTACCTGATCACAAAACTATCTGTTACCGATAATTTCAGTGCTTGCAGAGAATACCTTACTGAAAACTGCTTATCATTTCCTTCTGCTCCTCATTGGGTTCGACTCTCTTACTTATCGAAAGAACTAAGATAGATCCCCTACACTTGTGGGTCATCAAGACTCTTATCTGGCGCCGTTGCCGGGGAGTGAAGCGCCTTTGGTAGGTGGAATTTGGTAAGGAAAAATTTATATAGTGTGCTGAAATTTACTGTCACTTGCTACTATGGAACATAATCCTTTGAGGGGCTTGTTCGGGGTATCTTCACCCCGACCAGTAGAGCAAAGAGTTGCTCCTCAACCTACGGAGCCTACTGAAAATGTTTACTTTGAAATTCCTTCGGGTATGATAGAGAAACTGCTAGCACTGAAGATTGGGACCTCGACGAAGGTAAGGAGTCAGGTATAACACCTAAGTTTGAATGTGTTAAATCCTTTATGGATACCGATGCTTTCCGTGAATTTAGCACTAAATATGGACTTGACTCTGAGATAGTAGCTTCTTTCTGTGAATCCTTTGCTACACATGTTGATCTCCATAAGGAGAAGTGGTTTAAATATAATCCTCCCATTGAATTAAAAGTAGTTGCACCTATTAAAGTTGAAGAAAATACTATCACTTATAATGATCCTGTTGTTCCCACTGCTTATATTGAGAAACCACCTTTCCCTATTAGAATAAAGGATCATGCTAAAGCTTCAACTGTAGTTCGTAAGAGTAATACTAGAACACCTACACCCTCTAAGGAAATTAAAGTTGAACCTAGTATTGCTATGGTTAAAGATCTCTTGGCTGATAATATTGAGGGGCATGTTATTTACTTCTGTGATGAAGCTGCTAGAATTGCTAGACCTGATACTAAAGATAAACATAGACATGTTGTTGGCATGCCTGTTATTTCTGTTAAAATAGGAGATCATTGCTATCATGGCTTATGTGATATGGGTGCTAGTGCAAGTGCAATACCTCATTCCTTATATAAAGAAATTATGTATGATATTGCACCTGCTGAGATAGAAGAGATTGATGTTACAATTAAGCTTGCCAATGGAGACACTATTTCACCAGTTGGGATTGTTAGAGATGTTGAAGTCTTGTGTGGAAAAGTTAAATATCCTGCTGATTTTCTTGTTCTTGGTTCCCCACAAGATAACTTTTGTCCCATTATATTTGCTAGACACTTCTTGAATACTGTTAATGCTAAGATAGATTGCGATAAGGATATTGTATCTGTTGGTTTAGGGGATATGTCTGGTGAATTTAATTTTGCTAAATTTCGTAGACAAACCCATGATAAAGAATTGCCTAGTAAAGATGAAATTATTGGTCTTGCTTCTATTGCCGTGCCTCCTAGTGATCATTTAGAACAATATTTGCTAGACCATGAAAATGATATGTTTATGAATGAAAGAAGGGAAATAGATGAAGTATTCTTTAAACAGGCACCTATTTTGAAACAAAACTTGCCTGTTGAAATTCTAGGGGATCCTCCTCCACCCAAGGGTGATCCCGTGTTTGAGCTTAAACCTTTACCTGATACTCTTAAATATGCTTATCTTGATGAGAAAGAGATATATCCTTTTATTATTAGTGCTAACCTTTCAGAGCATGAAGAAAAGAAATTATTGAAAACTCTGAAGAAGCACCGTGCTGCTATTGCATATACTCTTGATGATCTTAAGGGCACTAGTCCCACTCTATGCCAGCACAAAATAAAATTGGAGAAAGACGCGAAACCGGTTGTTGGTCACCAACGACGGTTAAATCCTAAGATGAAAGAAGTGATAAGAAAAGAAATACTAAAGCTTCTGGAGGCAGGTATAATTTATCCCGTTGCTGATAGTCAGTGGGTAAGTCCTGTCCATTGTGTCCCTAAGAAGGGAGGTATTACTGTTGTTCCTAATGATAAAGATGAGTTGATCCCACAAAGAATTGCTACAGGTTATAGAATGGTAATTGATTTCCGCAACTACTAAAAAGATCATTACTCTTTACCTTTTATTGATCAAATGCTAGAAAGATTATCCAAACACACACATTTTTGCTTTCTAGATGGTTATTCTGGTTTCTCTCAAATACCTGTGTCAAAAGAGGATCAAGAAAAGACAACTTTTACTTGCCATTTCGGTACCTTTGCTTATAGACGTATGCCTTTTGGTTTATGCAATGCACCTGCTACCTTTCAAAGATGTATGACTGCTATATTCTCTGACTTCTGTGAAAAGATTGTTGAGGTATTCATGGATGATTTTTCTATATATGGCACTTCTTTTGATGATTGCTTGAGCAACCTTGATCGAGTTTTGCAGAGATGTGAAGAAACTAATCTTGTCTTGAATTGGGAGAAGTGCCACTTTATGGTTAATGAAGGTATTGTCTTGGGGCATAAAATTTCTAAAAGAGGTATTGAAGTTGATAAAGCTAAAGTTTATGCTATTGAAAAGATGCCATGTCCTAAGGACATTAAAGGTATAAGAAGTTTTCTTGGTCATGTCGGTTTTCATAGGAGGTTCATTAAGGACTTCTCTAAATTTTCTAGGCCTCTGACTAATCTCTTCCAAAAAGATGTTCCTTTTGTTTTTGATGATGACTGTGTAGAAGCATATGAAATACTTAAGAAAGCTTTGATTTCTGCACCTATTGTTCAGCCTCCTGATTGGAATTTACCATTTCAAATTATGTGTGATGCTAGTGATTATGCTGTAGGGGCTGTTCTAGGGCAAAGAGTTGATAAGAAATTAAATGTCATCCAATATGCTACCAAAACTCTAGACAGTGCCCAAAGAAATTATGCTACTACTGAAAAAGAATTTTTAGCAGTTGTATTTGCTTGTGATAAGTTCAGACCTTATATTGTTGATTCCAAAGTAACTGTTCACACTGATCATGCTGCTATTAAATATCTTATGTAAAAGAAAGATGCTAAACCTAGACTTATTAGATGGGTTCTCTTGCTACAAGAATTTGATTTGCATATTATTGATAGAAAGGGAGCTGAGAACCCCGTTGCAGACAACTTGTCTAGGTTAGAGAATGTTCTTGATGACTCACTACCTATTGATGATAGCTTTCCTGATGAACAATTAGCTGTCATAAATGCTTCTCGTACTGCTCCATGGTATGCTGATTATGCTAATTATATTGTTGCTAAATTTATACCACCTAGTTTCTCATACCATCAAAAGAAAAAGTTCTTCTATGATTTAAGACATTACTTTTGGGATGACCCACACCTTTATAAAGAGGAGTAGATGGTGTAATTAGACACTGTGTACCTGAGCATGAATAGGAACAGATCCTATGCAAGTGTCACTCTGAAGCTTATGGAGGACACCATGCTGGAGATAGAACTGCACATATGGTATTGCAATCCGGTTTTTATTGGCCTACTCTCTTCAAGGATGCCCGTAAGTTTGTCTTGTCTTGTGATGAATGTCAAAGAATTGGTAATATTAGCAGACGTCAAGAAATGCCTATGAATTATTCACTTGTTATTGAACCATTTGATGTTTGGGGCTTTGATTATATGGGACCTTTTCCTTCCTGTAATGGGTATACACATATTTTAGTTGCTGTTGATTACGTTACTAAGTGGGTAGAAGCTATTCCAACTAGTAGTGCTGATCATAACACCTCTATTAAGATGCTTAAAGAAGTTATTTTTCTGAGGTTTGGAGTCCCTAGATATTTAATGATTGATGGTGGTTCACATTTTATTCATGGTGCTTTCTGTAAAATGCTTGCTAAGTATGATGTTAATCATAGAATTGCATCTCCTTATCGCACACAGTCTAGTGGTCAAGTAGAATCGAGTAATAGAGAGCTGAAATTAATTTTGCAAAAGACTGTTAATAGATCTAGAAAGAATTGGTCCATGAAACTTGATGATGCATTATGGGCCTATAGAACTGCATATAAAAATCCTATGGGTATGTCTCCGTATAAAATGGTTTATGGAAAGGCATGTCACTTACCTCTTGAACTAGAACATAAGGCATATTGGGCCATTAAAGAGCTCAATTATGATTTCAAACTTGCCAGTGAGAAGAGGCGTTTTGACATTAGCTCACTTGATGAATGGAGAACCCAGGCTTATGAGAATGCCAAATTGTTTGAAGAAAAGGTTAAAAGATGGCATGATAAAAGGATACAAAATGTGAGTTTAATGTAGGGGATTATATATTATTATACAACTCTCGTTTAAGATTTTTTGCAGGAAAACTCCTCTCTAAATGGGAAGGTTCTTACGTCATTGAGGAGGTCTATCGTTCCGATGCCATAAAAATTAACAACTTCGAAGGCACAAATCCGAGGGTGGTGAACGGTCAAAGAATCAAACATTACATCTCAGGTAATCCCATAAATGTTGAAACTAATGTTATTGAAACCGTAACCCCGAAGGAATACATAAGGGACACTTTCCAGAACGTTCCAGACTCCAAAAAGGAATAGGTATGAGGTACGGTAAGTAAACCGACTCCAAAATAGTTCTAATGGCAATTTTTCTCCGTTTTGGAATATTTAAGAAAATAGGAAAATAAGTAGTCCGGAAAGGACACGAGGCTTCCACGAGGGTGGATGGCGCGCCCTACCCCCTGGGCGTGCCCCCTACCTCGTGGGCACCTCGTGTGCTCTCCGGACTCCGTTTTTTTTGCACGATACTTCTTTTGGTCGGTAAAAATTCATTATATAACCTCCCGAAGGTTTTGACCACCGTATCACGCAAATATCCTATGTTTTTGTTTCGATCTGTTTTTGCTGCAGATTAGAGCAATATGTAATTCCAAGATTCGGAGGGAGAACCTTGCAGATCATAAGGTCTACGGGGACTTGGAGCATCATGGTTGGACCACGGAGGAAGAAGAAGACTCTGAGCCTAAGGGAAATTGGAAGACGAGCTCAGATGAAGATGAAGTACCATTACCTCAACCTGGGGACATGCATGTGAAGTTCAAAAAGTCAAGCCTCCCCAATAGAGCAAAGAAACCTAAGATCGAGTTTATCCCTTTTCGTCTCTTGCAGGAGAACAAACAAGAACTATGCAAAAAGGTATTAAGCCTTGAGAGGGAGATCGAGGACCTAAGGGAGCAAAATTCTATCCTCAAGCACAAATTAACAAAGAAGCACATGCCATCAATAACTCCATCATCACCATCCCCGAAGAAAGAGAGATAAACACATGGGTATGGGCACTCCCCTTGGCAACTGCCAAGCTTGGGGGAGTGCCCCGGTATCGTATCACCATCACACTTTTATCTTTACCGTTTTTCTTAGTTTCATCCTTTTGGTAATATCTTGATCTAGTAGAATAAAGTTTTAGTATGATCTAGTTTTGAGTTTTGCTTTATGATCCTTCTATGTAATTGAGTTCGTGAGCTATATATAATAAAGTTTAGTGTTGAGTCAAGGGCTTGATTATTTTGCTATGATCTTGAGGGAATAGAATAAAAAAGAAAAGATAAAAAGAAATAAAGAGATCATATGGATCTTATGGAGAGTAATGACTTCACATATAAAGAGTATGATGAATAAAAGTTGTTGAGAGTTGACAAACATAGTTTTGGTCATCGTTGCAATTAATAGGAAGTAATAAGGAAGAGAGGTTTTCACATATAAATATACTATCTTGGACATCTTTTATGATTGTGATCACTCATTAAAATATGACATGCTAAAGAGTTGACGTTGGACAAGGAAGACAACGTAATGGGTTATGTTTTCTTACATCTGAAATAAATTATATTGTCATGGATCATCCAACATCTTGAGCTTGCCATTCCTTCTCCTGCTAGCCAAATTCTTTGCACCAAGTAGAGATACTACTTGTGCTTCCAAATATCCTTAAACCTAGTTTTGCCATGAGAGTCCACCATATCTACCTATGGATCGAGTAAGATCCTTCAAATAAGTTGCATCGTTGCAGGCAATAAAAATTGCTCTCTAAATATGTATGATTTATTAGTGTGGAGAAAATAAGCTTTATACGATCTTGAGATGTGGAAGAAATAAAAGCGACGAACTGCATAATGAAGGTCCATATCACAAGTGGCAATATAAAGTGACGTTCTTTTGGATTAAGATTTTGTGCATCCAACCATAAAAGCACATGACAACCTCTACTTCCCTCTGCGAAGGGCCTATCTTTTATTCTTGTCTTATACTTCATGCAAGAGTCATGGTGATCTTCACCTTTCCTTTTTACATTTTATCCATTGGCAAGCACAATGTGTTGGAAAGATCCTGATATATATATGGCTAATTGGGCGTGAGTTTTCATGAGCCATTATTGTTGACATTACTCTTGAGGTAAAAAGTTGGGAGGCAAAGCTATAAGCCCCTATCTTTCTCTATGTCGGGCTAAAACTTCATACCCATAAATATTGCGTGAGTGTTAGCAATTGTGAAAGACTAAATGATAGTTGAGTATGTGGACTTGCTGAAAAGCTCTTATATTGACTCTTTCTGATGTTATGATAAATTGCAATTGCTTCAATGACTGAGATTATAGTTTGTTATCTTTCAATGAAGTTTATGATTCATACTTGAATTTTTGATTGAATTATTACTTTAGCATAAGAGATCATATGACAATATATATGTATATGTTGCTGTTCTAAGAATGATCATGATGCCCTCATGTCCGTATTTTATTTTTATCGACACCTCTATGTCTAAACATGTGGACATATTTATCGACATTGGCTTTCGCTTGAGGACAAGCGAGGTCTAAGCTTGGGGGAGTTGATACGTCCATTTTGCATCATGCTTTTATATCAATATTTTTTGCATTATGGGCTGTTATTACACATTATGTCACAATACTTATGCCTATTCTCTCTTATGTTACAAGGTTTACATGAAGAGGGGGAATGCCGGCAGCTGGTATTCTGGGCTGGAAATGGAGAAAATATTAGAGACCTATTCTGCACATATCCAAAAGTCCTGAAACTTCACTGGAGCATGTTTCAAAATATATAAAAAATATTGGGCGAAAGAAGTACCAAATGGGTCCACCCACCGTCCATGAGGGTGGGGGCGTGCCCTACCCCCTGGGCGCGCCCCCTGCCTCGTGGGCCCCCTGGCAGCCTTCTGATGCCCATCTTTGGCTATATGAAGTCGTTCATCGAGGAAAAAATCATAAGCAAGCTCACGGGACGAAACGCTGCCGCCACGAGGCGGAACCAATCTAGGGCTCCGGCGGAGCTGTTCTGCCGGGGAAACTTCCGTCCGGGAGGGGGAAATCATCACCATCGGCATCACCAATGATCCTCTCATCGGGAGGGGGTCAATCTCCATCAACATCTTCACCAGCACCATCTCATCTCAAACCCTAGTTCATCTCTTGTATCCAATCTTTGTCCCAAAACCTCAGATTGGTACCTGTGGGTTGCTAATAGTGTTGATTACTCGTTGTAGTTGATGCTAGTTGGTTTAATTGGTGGAAGATCATATGTTCAGATCCATTATGCATATTAATACCCCTTTGATTATGAACATGAATATGATTTGTGAGTAGTTCCATTTGTTCCTGAGGACATGGGAGAAGTCTTGCTATAAGTAGTCATGTGAATTTGGTATTCGTTCGATATTTTGATGAGATGTATGTTGTATTTCCTCTAGTGGTGTCATGTGAATGTCGACTACATGACACTTCACCATTGTTTGGGCCTAGCGGAAGGCATTGGGAAGTAATAAGTAGATGATGGGTTGCTAGAGTGACAGAAGCCTAAACCCTAGTTTATGCGTTGCTTCGTAAGGGGTTGATTTGGATCCATATGTTTCATGCTATGGTTAGGTTTACCTTAATACTTCTGTTTTAGTTGCGGATGCTTGCAATAGGGGTTAATCATAAGTGGGATGCTTTTCCAAGGAAGGACAGTACACAAGCACCGGTCCACCCACATATGAAATTATCAAAGTACCGAACGCAAATCATATGAACGTGATGAAAACTAGCTTGACGATAATTCCCATGTGTCCTCGGGAGCGCTTTCCTTTATATAAGAGTTTGTCCAGGCTTGTCCTTTGCTAAAAAAGGATTGGGCCATCTTGCTGCACCTTATTTACTTTTATTACTTGTTACCCATTACAATTACCTTATCACAAAACTATCTGTTACCGATAATTTCAGTGCTCGCAGAGAATACCTTACTGAAAACGGCTTATCATTTTCTTCTGCTCCTCGTTGGGTTCGACACTCTTACTTATCGAAAGGACTACGATATATCCCCTACACTTGTGGGTCATCATTGCCATGCTTTGCTTCTGTATGACTCGATCAATGTGATCGACGTGCAGAGATCGAACACAACACCGACACCCCCTTTAGTTGTACGACTCTTTAGAGTTACTATTGAGTGCCAAGGGTGATACCTCGTAACGCACTCCTGATGATATCTCTGTACTGTATCTAATCGGTGGTGGATTACCGAGGGTGATTCCTCATTTACCTCTCCTGATAATGACTCTGTCGTGCGACACCTCAAGTGTGAACCCTTCGAGGGTGATTCCTCTGAGGTCACCATGACGGTTACATCGAGTAGGAATCCATCGAGGGTGATTCCTAAGATTCCCCCTTGATGTTATGGACACAAGATACCTTGACCTTCACCTCAGTCCCTTGTTGAAGTTGGGTCGACCCAAGGGGTACCCGCGAGAGTTGTTGCAGTCGGGACCATGAGGGTACCTGCGAGATAATGACGCGGCATGACTGGGCAGGCAGACCGCCCTAGAGAGGGATGGGCCTGGCCCTTGTCATAAGTCCGTGAGACAGGGCGACAAGACCACCGATCGTTTCCGTGAGCTCCCAATACACTAACGGGTTTGGATATGTGATCTTAGTAGGCCTATGGCCTTTTCACACTAACCACCACACGGGAATAAGTATGGGCACTCGACGTCGTACGATTCTCCCGGAAGCTCTACAAACATCACACTTGAGCGGCTCGTGCGCGGGTGGTCCTCGTAAGCACCTTCTTTGTATAAAGAGGTAGCCAGGACTGATCCCGACTTCCTCGCAATGCGCAGGAGTGCTTTGGACGATAGGCCCATGACCCCTTCACACTTAGGATTTACGCCGGCGTATGGCCTTGCTACTTCTAGAGCTTGCATTGCTTTTTCCCTTGGAGAGGAAAGAGTGATGCATCAAAGTAGAGATAAGTATTTCCCTCAGTTAAGAACCATGGTATCAATCCAGTAGGAGGAACACACAAGTCTCCAATGATAGCACCTACACAAACAAAAAAAGTACTTCCACCCAACACGATAAAGGGGTTGTCAATCCCTTCACGGTTACTTGAAAGGATGAGATCTCATAGAGATAGGTATAAAAGATAAATAAAAGTGAAAAATAAAGTAAAAGTAAATAAATTGCAGCAAGGTATTTTTGGTTTTTTGGTTTTGTAATGTGAAAATAATATGATAAAAATAGACCCGGGGGCCATAGTTTTCACTAGAGGCTTCTCTCTTGAAAGAACACATACGGTGGGTAAACAAATTATTGTTGAGCAATTGATAGACAAGCGCAAAGTTATGATGATATCTAAGGAAATGATCATGAATATAGGCATCATGTCCGTGACAAGTATACCAAAATGATTCTGCATCTACTACTATTACTCGACACATCGATCGCTATCCAGCATGCCTCTAGTGTATTAAGTTAACAAGAACGGAGTAACGCCTTAAGCAAGATGACACGATGTAGAGGGATAGATCCAATAAATATGAAATAAACCCCATATTTTTATCCTTAATGGCAACAATACAAATACATGCCTCGCTACCCCTTCTTTCACTGGGTGAGGACACCGCAAGATTGAGCCCAAAACAAAGCACCTCTCTCATTGGAAGAAAAATTAATATAGTTGGCCAAGATAGGAGAGAAATACAAAGCTATCTTAATCATGCATAAAAGATTTCAGAGAAGACTCAAATAATATTCATAGATAATCTGATCATAAATCCACAATTCATCGAATCTCAACGAACGCAACGCAAAAGAAGATTACATCGAATAGATCTCCAAGAACATCGAGGAGAACATTGTATTGAAGATCAAAGAGAGAGAAGAAGCCATCTAGCTACTAGCTATGGACCCGTAGGTCTATGGTAAACTACTCACACATCATCGGAAGGGCAGCAAGGTTGATGTAGAAGCCCTCCGTGATCGAATCCCCCTTGAGCAGAGTACCGAAAAAGGCCCCAAGATGGGATCTCACGAGGACTGAAGCTTGCGGCTGTGGAAAAGTATTTTTTGGTGTGCCCTCTGGTATATGGGGAATACTTGGGTATTTATGGAGCTGAAATTAGGGTTAGAGGAGCCACCGGGGGCCAACAAGCTCATTTGGTGCCCCTAGGGCGCGCCTAGTGAGCTTGTGGCTCACCCGTGGGCCTTCTGGCCTCCTCCTAAAGCTTCCTAGGTGTCCTCTAGTCGAAGAAAAAACATCAAAAAGTTTCATTTAGTTTGGTCTATGTTTGGTATTGACTTTCTGTAAAAGACAAAAACATGAAAAAAATAGTAATTGGCACTGGGCACTAGGTTAATAGGTCAGTCCCGAAAAATGATATAAAATAGCATAACAATGCATATAAAACATCCAAGATGGATAATATAATAGCATGAAACAATAAAAAATTATAGATACGTTGGAGACATGCCAGGCCTCTTTAGAGAGCCTAGGTAGGAGTATGGCATGTTGATCAGCCGAGGCCGGGCATGACCTAGAAAAGTTTGTCCGGCCGGAGTTGATCTAGCGTGTTGGGTAAGGGTGCACCCCTGCAGGGAAGTATATATATTCAAATAGCCGTGTACATGGTAACGGGTGCTTGGAGTTGTATCCCGATCTATTACAACTAGAACTGGATACTTGTGACACTAAATGGATTTGATAGCTCCAGGATCGCTTTCTCGTGGGGAGTTGAGGAAGGATCTCTGGGCATTGCTACTATATACTTATTACATATGTTATACTAATCTGCACTCTTCTAATGCTACAAGATGCTGCAAGAGGCTAGTCTTCGTTAGGCTAGGTCTAACCTTCTATTCTGGCATTTCTGCAGTATAGTCCATAGATACACCCCTTCCCTTTGATACTGATGCATACTTAGCATAGATCTGATGTAAGTCTTGCGAGTACTTTGGACGAGTACTCACAGTTGCTCTACCTTTTTCTCCCTTTACCCGATTGCTGCTATTAGGTGATGAAGCCCAGGAGCCGCCGATGACTACTACTACACTGACGAAGCCTACTACTATGTGGAGACTAATGACGACCATGAGATGCTCCTAGGCAGGAGGCCTGCGCCTTTTCGATCTAGATGTCGTTGTTTTGCTCAGCCTTCTTAAGGCAAACTTTTCTATTTATGCCTATACTCAGGTATTGTTGCTTTCAGTGACTTATGTATTCAAGCCTTCGTGGCCCTGGCTTGTAATATAAAGCTTTATGGTTGAATTTGTGTCTAGAGTTGTGTTGTATATCTTGATCATGCACATTGTGTATGATTAGTGCCCGATTGAGTCAGGGGCGTCACAAAAAGGTAATGGATGGAATTGTTGATAATAAAATCCTTGCTCTTGTGCTTCAAATGATAGTCTCCTCAATACTCAATCACTCTCTCACAAATTTGGCTTGGGTAGGAGAAGGATTGGAGTGGAAAGCAACTTGAGGATGCTGGAAATCAAGGTTCCAATGGTTGGATTGGAATCTCTTGATCTCAACACATGAGTAGGTGGTACTCCCTTAGAATATTAATGGTGGAAGTGTAGATTCATTCTGATGGATGTCTCTTGAGAGTACGTGGGGGTGGAGAGGGTATTTATAGCCTTCACCCAAAATCCAACTGTCGGTGTCAAAACCGGCGGATCTCGGGTAGGGGGTCCCGAGCTGTGCGTCTAGGCCGGATGGTAACAGGAGGCAAGGGACACGAAGTTTTACCCAGGTTTGGGCCCTCTCGATGGAGGTAAAACCCTACGTCCTGCTTGATTAATATTGATGATATGGGTAGTACAAGAGTAGATCTACCACGAGATCGAAGAGGCTAAACCCTAGAAGCTAGCCTATGGTATGATTGTTGTTGTGTATGTTGTCCTACGGACTAAAACCCTCCGGTTTATATAGACACCGGAGAGGGTTAGGGTTACACAAAGTCGGTTACAATGGTAGGAGATCTGCATATCCGTATCGCCAAGCTTGCCTTCCACGCCAAGGAAAGTCCCTTCCGGACACGGGACGAAGTCTTCAATCTTGTCCCTTCATAGTCCAGGAGTCCGGCTGAAGGTATAGTCCGGCCATCCGAACACCCCCTAATCCAGGACTCCCTCAGTAGCCCCTGAACCAGGCTTCAATGACGACGAGTCCGGCGCACAGATTGTCTTCAGCATTGCAAGGCGGGTTCCTCCTCCAAGTACTTCATAGAAGATTTTGAACACAAAGATAGTGTCCGGCTCTGCAAAATAAGTTTCCACATACTGCCATAGAGAGAATAATATTTACACCAATCTAATCTGCTGACGTATTCTGTAGCGTGACACACCATAGCCAAGCCTTTATCCGAGTCGTTTCATTATCCCACCTCAGCGCGTTATGCGAGGCGGTTTCCTTGGCACGTCTTGTTAAAGCAGAGATCGTGTCCCCTTATCCCTGGATTCTCATCAATACGGGTGTGGGTAACCCAACCGCGCCATTGATTACGGCGCTTGGAGATAAGCGAGTTTTACCAGGCTGGTGGGGACATGTAGTTGCGTCCACCCATATAAGGGGATAAGGATCCACCTTTTCACCTACGCCTTCTTCCTCCTTCGCCTATCCATTCTTGCGCACTCGAGCTCCAGCGCCCAAGTCTGCACTCCCCACCTCAACCTTCTCCAGCCATGTCCAGAGCGGGAGGCAAGTGGATGGTCTCCTCTGTCACGAAGGTACACATCAAAAAGCTGAGGAAGGCCGGATACCTGTCTAATGACATCACGTACCGGCTTCCCGAAAAGGGGCAGCTCATCCCCACCCCTAGCCCCCATGAGAGGGTGGTGTTCCTCCCCCATTTCCTCCGCGGACTGGGCTTCCCTCTCCACCCATTTGTCCGGGGGCTCATGTTCTACTACGACCTGGATTTCCACGACCTAGCCCCGAACTTTGTCCTCAACATCTCGGCGTTTATCGTCGTGTGCGAGGCTTTCCTCCACATCCACCCCCATTTTGGCCTATGACTCAAGACTTTCAATGTCAAGCCGAAGGTGGTGCGCGGCAACTAGGCGGAGTGCGGAGGTGCCATGGTGGGCAAGATGGCCAACGTCCTATGGCTCGAGGGCTCCTTTGTGGAGACCCTGAAGGGGTGGCAATCGGGGTGGTTTTACATCACCAAGCCGCGCGACCCCGAATGGGTCGCAGCCCCCGTGTTTTGATCCATACCCCCTACGCGGCTCACCTCCTGGAAGGAGACGGGCCTGTCGTGGGGTGAAAAAGGAGAGCTGACCGGACTCTAAACATGCATCCAAACCCTGGTGGACAAGAAGCTCAAACTTGTCAACGTAGTCCAGGTTATGCTCATCCGCCCGATCCTCCTGTGTCAACAATGGGCTTTCAACCTGTGGGAGTTCGACCCGGCGCGGCACCAAACTCTGAGCAGGCTCTTCGACACGATGTATGAAGATGCCTGGAAGGTGCTTTTCAAGGGCGCCGAGGCCCCCGGATCCACTACCGAGGATCGCGGATTCAGTACGCAGCGTCACGCTCATGCGGTAAGCGACTTTTTCCTTTTACAGGGTATTAGTCTTTTATAGTTTGACTCTATGCGGGATCTAAGCTCCCTTACCTTTGACAGGACTGGCAGGTGACGTCCGGACAGATCAACTGTCCGGCTCCTTTGCCCGAAGGCCCAGCGGACGCTCGCTTGGCGAAGCTGCTGGTTCCGGCTCCCTACATGGTGCCGGAGAAGAAGGCCGCGAAAAAGGCCACGGGGACTTGAAAGAGTGCCTGGCGCCAGGAGGTGTCGAATCCATCATCGGACGGTTCCGAGGCGCATTCCTCCCGTGAAGACGAAGAGGAAGAAGAAGAGACCTCTCCCCTTCCAGTGGGAGGAGAGAAGAAGAGGAAGACCGCCCTCTCTGGGGAGGCCGGAGGGTCCAAGAAGGGGAAAACCCTTCCTTCGGACTACTCCACCGACGCCGACGACGGCGGAGAGGATTGGCGGCCCGGGGCCAAGCCCCTGGCAAAATCGTAAGTATCCGGATACCAGAGTAATTCATAGTATTCGTTTATTGCACAGCTTTCCATTATGTCGAATATGCTTATGCAGACCACCCAAACACCGGCTCGACGCGTCGTCGAGCGGCTCACTGGACTCGTCGGATGTGAACTCGCTTCCGACGGCTTCCTCCCCCTACCCTACGGACGACACCGAAGTGTTGTCCCAACAGGTTCCAAGCCGGGAGGAGGTGGTCCTGGAGGCGTCGCAAGGCGACCTCCCGGACTCCAGGAGTAAAGGGGATGAAACCCCCCAGGGCTCCAAGTCTGGCTATAGGCCGGACACCGCTCCGGAACCTTCAAAGGTTCCAGAGTCCGGTGGGGGACCTCCTTCCAAGAGGAGCAAGCCCACCGTGCTGGTGACCCCCGCCCAACCGGAGGCGCCGGACAATCTGTTGGAGGCGCTCCAAGGAGCCTCCATCGACGAGCAACACCGCATCATTATGAGTGCGGTGGTCCAGAAGGTTCAGTCCGCCAAGAGCGGACTGACTAAATCTTGTACTAGCCTTTTAACAGGCTTTGAGGTAAGTAAAGAATGTGTAAATAACATTACCACATAGACAGTAGCCCCTGATGCTCTGTTTGGCGTTCGGGAAGAAAAGCCGAATATAGGATCAAATAAAATTCGCAGGAGTCTAACAAAAATGAGTCAATATACGTATGCAGGCTTCTCTGCTTGCGTCCGTCGCACTGACTGCGGAAGTGGACACGCTAAAGTAGAACCTCGAGCGGTCCGAGCAAGAGCTCGGGCGTGCCAAGAAGCAGCTCGAGGACAATGAAGGTAAGAAATACCTTGTTTTTAAATATATATAAAAAGGTGCAATTGCAAAGAATGACAGGATTATCGTGGCTATTGTAGGGGCCACGTCTGAGGTGGCGACCCTTAAGCAAGCGCTTGTCGAGGCCGAGAAGAGGGCGGCCTCGGAGCGCACCGAGCGGGAGAAGTATGAGGCCGAGGTTGGCAAGGTACGGCAAGAGCTCCAGGCTCTCATGGAAAAACATGAGAGTTTGGAGCTTGACTCAAAGACGCGAGCGTCCGAGCTCGCGGTGGCTATTGAAAATGCCAAGTCTGCCAAGGCCGAATCCCAGAAGACCCTCCAAGAGTTGGATGAGGTGAAGAAGATAGCGGCGGGTAAGGCATTCTTTATGCAAAGAAAACACATAAACATGAGTTACTTGTTACTTACCCGAATCCGGAGCTCTCCAGGAGCGTTCGCAGATCTTCCCCAGAGTGTGTCTGATGCTACCGCATTCTATCGAGCCGAGGAGGGCAGCTCGACAGAGAAGGTGTTCTGGTCTCAGTATGCTGAGGCCGGACACCCCGTGCCCCTGAGCGACCAGCTGAAGCAACTGGTCGAGCTCCACAAGGCGGCCGAACAGGCCATGAAGGGCCTCATTGTTCGGCTGTGGCTTGGAGGAGCTCTGCCTGGGAGCTATTTCGGGCTGGTGCGGCGGCTGGTGGAGGCCTATCCAAGGCTCGAAGTCATCAAGCGCTCTGTCTGCATTGAAGGTGCCCGTAGGGCCCTTGCCCGTGCTAAGGTGCACTGGGGCAAGCTGGATGCTGAGAAGCTTGTGAAGGACGGGCCACCGCCGGGGAAAGAGCATCGCAAGCCCGAGAATTACTATAAGGATGTTCTGAAGGGTGCCTGCCTTGTGGCGGATGAATGTTCTAGGGATGTAATTTTTGAGTGAAACTTGCTCGTTTTGTCCTGTGCGCTGAAAACTTGTTCATATGCGCTAAGCAATGCTGTAGGAATTTAAAATATTACCTTCTGTGCGGCTGTTTATCAATTCTGAGAGATGGCGAGTCGTCGGCTTCTGCCCCCGTGCCGCTAGTGCTGGGGTGTTCGGGGATAAACCTGAGCGCTCTTTTTCCCATGTTTGGGTCCTTCGAGGGAGGCGCTCAGCCCAACGAACAAGGCAATCAGACTATAATGCGTGAACACTCTCACTTAGCCATAGAATTCTATAATTTTAAATTTCGGCGAAGCCCCTGAATTTCAGAAGACCGAGTTCGGGGCGCTATCCACGCCTTGGCCGGACAGAGCCGGCTCCTCGCCCTAAGCGGCATAAGTCTTTAGGGACTCGAAAAACCTCTCGAACATCGACCAGCTCTCGCTTCATCATGACAGTCAGTTTTAGCTTTCTCCAGTGAGGTGCTCGACCCAGCTCAACTGGGGCACAATCGCAGTGGTTCTCCTAGTGCTACCTTAGCCGATATAGAGGAACGTAAGGAACGAAAACATAGGAGCCGGGCAAACCCAACTATTGACCCAAGACATGATTCGAAGCCGATGCATATAATGCTATAAGTTCGGGGTGCCACACTTGTTAAAGTGTTCGGACTTCTCACACCATATTGAGGGGTACTAAAGCCCCTGGTGTATTTTGGCCGTACCAACATGTACGGGTGCACCATGTCGTTAAGGAACATATATAAAGAAAAAAGATAATGCAAAAATAGACGAAAGCTATGCATTGTTTATTAAAAAGGGCTGCGATCAAAGCAGAACGATACAAATAATACGATAAGTGAAAGGTTGGACTAGTTAACATGTCCGTTCCAGGGGCAAGCTGCGGAATAGTATGCGGAACAGGTATACTGCTCGTGATAGAGACCACCTGGGAGTTCCGTAATGCGGCGTGGCTTGTCTGCTTCCCTGGTTCTTGCATCGTTTGTGCGGCAATTGAACTGCCGAACAGGCCTTCCGAAGGATGGAGTCCTGAAAGTAAGAAAAAATTAAAAAATCGGCAGCCCCTGGTACGGTTTAAGCCGTGTTTCGGGCGTGCCGTGATGGTGCCCCTCCCCCTGTACCCATGGTATCTCTAGAGCGTAGTTATGTACGCGAAGTACTGGCGTCGCCTTTTTGCGAGGGTTGGGGTTGGGGCCGCATTGCTACGCCTGCTCGGATCGTGCCAGGCGGTCTTGTTGTAGGTTACTCCGGGCGCGCTTGACGGTGTCCGGTCGTTTAGTGGCCGGACTGGAGAACTGCCTGGAGAGGCTGCTTTGTACTTCCGCTGCAAGGGCCGCCGTGTGCTCCTCCGTTCGGAGGGAGCGTTCGGTGTTTCCATTGACCGTAATTACTCCTCGAGGGCCTGGCATCTTGAGCTTAAGGTATGCGTAGTGCGGTACCGCATTGAACTTGGCGAATGCGGTTCGCCCGAGCAGTGCGTGATAACCACTGCGGAACGGGACTATGTCGAAGATTAACTCCTCGCTTCGGAAATTATCCGGAGATCCGAAGACCACTTCAAGTGTGACTGAGCCTGTACAGTTGGCCTCTACACCTGGTATTACGCCTTTAAAGGTCATTTTGGTAGGCTTAATCCTCGAGGGATCTATGCCCATTTTCCGCACTGTATCCTGGTAAAGCAGGTTTAGGCTGCTGCCGCCGTCCATAAGGACTCTAGTGAGATGAAATCTGTCAATAATTGGGTCTAGAACCAATGCGGCGAATCGGCCATGACGGATGCTAGTGGGATGGTCCCTTCGATCAAAGGTGATCGGGCAGGAGGACCATGGGTTGAACTTTGGGGCGACTGGCTCTACCGCGTATATGTCCCTTAACACGCGCTTCCGCTCCCTTTTGGGGACGTGGGTTGCGTATATCATGTTCACCGTCCGCACTTGTGGGGGAAAACCCTTCTGTCCACTGTTGTTCGACGGCCAGGGCTCCTCGTCGTCATCTCTATGCAGCCCCTTGTCTTCATTTTCGGCGTTTAACTTGCCTGCCTGCTTGAATACCCAACAATCCCTGTTGGTGTGATTGGCCGACTTTTCGGGGGTGCCATGTATCTGGCACAAGCGGTCGAGTATTCGGTCCAAACTGGACGGGCCCCTAGGATTCCTTTTGAATGGCTTTTTCCGCTGACCGGATTTAGAGCCTCTGAATCCGGCATTAACTGCCGTATCCTCAGCATTGTCGCCGTTAATGCGGCGCTTCTGCTTGTTGCGACGCGACCTGCCACTACTGTCCCTGGTGTCCGAATTACCAGGGTTCTTGGTCATATTGTTGCTACGAGCAAGCCAGCTGTCTTCTCCCATAGATTTCGGCTTTTCCTGTCCAAGGTGCCGGGCCAGCCACTCATCACGGATATTGTGCTTGAAGGCTGCTAGGGCCTCAGCGTCCGGACAGTCGACTATTTGATTTTTCTTTGTTAGGAACCGTGTCCAGAATTGCCTGGCCGATTCCTCTGGCTGCTGAATTACGTGACTTAGGTCATCGGCGTCTGGGGGTCGCACATAAGTGCCCTGGAAATTGTCGAGGAATGCGGCTTCCAGGTCCTCCCAACAACTGATTGATCCTGTTGGCAAGCTGTTAAGCCAATGCCGAGCTGGTCCTTTAAGCTTGAGTGGGAGGTATTTGATGGCGTGGAAATCATCGCCGCGGGCCATGTGGATATGAAGGAGATAATCCTCGATCCATACCGCAGGATCTGTTGTGCCATCATATGATTCGATGTTTACGGGTTTGAAACCCTCGGGGATTTGATGATCCATTATTTCGTCTGTGAAGCATAGTGGGTGTGCGGCGCCTCTGTACTGGGCTATATCATGACGTAGCTCCAATGAGCTTTGTCTACTGTGTTCGGCCCTGCCGAATTTGTGGCCGGCGTGACGGTTACCGTCTCGAGCCGTGGGGCGCCCCCGCGATCCGTAGATCGATCTTGTTTGCCTTGCCTTGTCCTCCAACATATCTCGTAAGTCCGGCGCATATTCCCGTGCCTTGGTACGGGGTGCGGCTTGAGTGGAGGGCCGAGAGGCCTCTCTGTCGCGGCCACGAGGTGGCCGGTCGGCCGCATCAAGTGCTTCCTCCTCTAATCGGGGTAGCAACCTGCGCTTTGGGTAGCTCTTGGAGGGGCGTTCGAGTTTATGCTCTTCGGCCGCAAGGACTTCAGTCCATCTGTCGACTAGCAAATCTTGATCAGCTCTAAGCTGTTGCTGTTTTTTCTTGAGGCTTCTTGCCGTGGCCATAAGCCTGCGTTGAAAACGCTCTTGCTCGATGGGATCCTCTGGCACGACGAATTCGTCGTCGTCGAGGCTTGCCTCGTCTTCGGAGGGAGGCATATAATTATCGTCCTCGACCTCTCTGTCTGCCGCTCTCTCATGAGGGCTGGTTTCTCCATCCTCCTGTGCTAAATCTTGCTGGAGGGGATTTTCTTCGGCACTTTCCGGAGTATTATTATCTCCCGTGCTGGAATCACCGCATTTGTTTTGGCGGGATTTTGAGCGGCGCCGCTGACGCCGGCGCTTAGGCTGTTTCTTGGAGGGGTCATCCTCCGCTGTTCCATCGCCATCTCCTTCTTTTGGGGTGTCCACCATGTAAATGTCATATGACGAGGTGGCTTTCCAGGGCCTGGTAGGCGTTGGTTCTTCATCATCTCCTTCATCGGCGTCCATACCGTCGATGTCTTCGAAGTCGAAGTCGAGCATGTTGGTTAAGTCGTCGACAATGGCTACAAAGTGGGTGGTGGGTGGGCTTTGAATTTCTTCATCGTCCGTACCCCAACCTTGCTGACCGTAGTCTGGCCAGGGCTCTCCTGATAAAGAGAGAGACTTCAGTGTCTTCAGGATATCGCCGAAAGGCGAGTGCTGAAAGATGTCCGCGGTAGTAAACTCCATGATCGGCGCCCAATCGAATTCGATCTGCAGGGGCGCGGAGGGTTCGGAGTCCGGAGAGGAGTCTGGCTCCTTGGAGTCACGAGTCTCACAGAGTACGGGGATGGTGTTCGGCTCAATCGTCGTTGGGATCGCAGCCCCCGAGGTGGCGTCCAACCGCCCATCCTCGATCAGCGTAGTTGGCTCCGAATTAAAGGTCGAAGCTGATGCGGGTGCGGCCTCCTGGGCACTGTTCGGCGGCAGAGCTAGATCATGCTCGTCGGGACAATGCGGCGCGCTCGGTAGTGGCTCGAATCTGTTGAAGATAAAGTCCCCGCGGATGTCAGCCGTGTACTTTAAACTTCCAAATCTGACCTGACGGCCAGGGGCGTAGCTTTCGATCTGCTCCAGACGGCCAAGTGAATTCTCCCGCAGTGCGAAGCCACCGAAGACGAAGATCTGTCCGGGGAGGAAGGTCTCACCCTGGACTGCATCGCTATTGATGATCGTAGGAGCCATCGACCCTGACGGCGACGACACAGAGGAACTCTCAATGGAAAGCACCAATGTCGGTGTCAAAACCGGCGGATCTTGGGTAGGGGGTCCCGAACTGTGCGTCTAGGCCGGATGGTAACATGAGGCAAGGGACACGAAGTTTTACCCAGGTTCGGGCCCTCTCGATGGAGGTAAAACCCTACATCCTGCTTGATTAATATTGATGATATGGGTAGTACAAGAGTAGATCTACCATGAGATCGAAGAGGCTAAACCCTAGAAGCTAGCCTATGGTATGATTATTGTTGTGTATGTTGTCTTACGGACTAAAACCCTCTGGTTTATATAGACACCGGAGAGGGTTAGGGTTCCACAAAGTCGGTTACAATGGTAGGAGATCTGCATATCTGTATCGCCAAGCTTGCCTTCCACGCCAAGGAAAGTCCCTTCCGGACACGGGACGAAGTCTTCAATCTTGTACCTTCATAGTCCAGGAGTCCGGCTGAAGGTATAGTCTGGCCATCCGAACACCCCCTAATCCAGGACTCCCTCACCAACCATTACACACTTTTTACTCAACTTGGTGAGACTGACCTATGTAAAATATATGAACGTTGGGCTTTTCGGTGCAACCAAAGTGGAAATCTTGGACATACTGAAATGAGATATCCTAGGCAAGACTTTGTTTAGGTTGTTCAAATCCGTTCAACTCGGTGATTCTGAAGTGAACGAATTGGCTTACAGAAACTTGGTCACTGCAACTCGGTGAGATCTATCACAATGTCGGTGAGACCAAAATTCTAGGGTTTGGCTCCGGTAGTGTATAGAATCAACTCAGTGGGTCCGGATGGAATGCTTTTGGTGGGATCAAGTTGGCTATTTAGGGTTTGGACATATATGATTTGGTGAAAGTGGTTGAGGGTTTTTGGAGCTCGAGCACTTGAGCGATTGACTCATGATCAAAACCTCATCCCCTTTTCATAGTATTGTCTTTCCTATGGACTATATATGATCTTGGATCAGTTAACTGAAAATGTAGAGTCTTGAAGCTTTGCCAATCCATGTCCTTCGCATTTTGAGGGGTCCACATCCTCATGTCCTTGCCAAGCGAATCATTGATCTTTTCTGAAATCTATTTTCAATAAGGGAAAATTTTGTTTTTGCCACTCTAGATTTTGCCAATTTTTCTTATGCCACTCTAGATTTTGACATTTCACTTTTGCCACCCTTAGATTTTGACAATTATCACAATTGCCATTCTGTGGCGAAAGCAAAATAATTTTATTTCATTTTTGCCACTCTTAGCTTTTGACAATTATCACAATTGCCACTCTCAACATTTTTCTTTTGCCACGGGAATGGCAATTCTGATAATTGTCAAAAACTAAGAATGGCAAAAGTGAAATGTGAAAATCTAGAGTGGCATAAGGAAAATTGGCAAAATCTAGAGTGGCAAAAACAAAAATTTCCCTTTTAATAAGCATTAGATCAGTGATATGTAATTTATTATGAATTACCAAAACCACCTAGGGATTAGTTGCACTTTCAAAAATCAATGTGGTCTTTTATGCTTGCCGAAGCTTGGATGAAGCTCAAATACATTTAGCTACCACTGAGAAAGAATTGCTTGCTATTGTTTTTTGCTTGTGATAAATTCCGACCTTATATCATTAGTTCCAAAGTAATAGTTCATACAGATCATCACACCTTACGTTACCTTCTTACAAAGAAGGACATTTTGCCCCGATTGATTCGATGGATATTGCTACTCCAAGAATTTATTTACAAATAATAGACCGCAAGGGAGATGATAATCCAGTGGCAGACCACCTGTCATACATGGAAGGGATACCACATGATCCAGTCCATATGAATGAATCCTTTCCAGGTGAGCGTTTGGCTATGGTTAAAAAGATAGAACCTTGGTTTGCAGATTATGCTAACTTTCCTGTAGGAAAATATATGCTGCATCATAGGAATTATCATCAAAGGAAAAGGTTCTTCAGTGACCTAAAGTATTATTTCTGGGATGATCCTTTTCTTTATCGGCACGGACCAGATGACATGATAAGGCGTTGTGTCCCAGAGCATAAGATGAATGCCATACTTGAAGGTTGCCACAATAGCCCTTATGTAGGACATCATGCCAGTGACAGAACCATTGCCAAGGTGCTTCAGTTAGGATTGTATTGGCCAACTCTCTTCAGAGATGCTCATAGGTTGGTTAAAAGTTGTGATGTGTGTCAACGCATAGGTAACATTGGAAGAAGGCAATAAATGCCCATGAATTATAGTCTAGTCTATGAACCCTTTGATGTTTGGAGTTTGGGCTATTTGGGGCCTTTCCCTGTTTCTGATGGGTACACTCACATTCTTGTGGCCATAGATTATGTTACCAAGTGGGTTGAAGCCTTAGAAACCAAACATGCAGATGTGCCTACTTCATTGAAGATGATAAAGGACATCATTTTACCCAGGTTCGGAGTTCCTAAAATTCTTATCACTGATGATGGATCTCATTTTATACAAGGAATTTTTGGTAGAGTACCCCGTAAGTATGGGGTGACTCATCGGATAGCTTTGCCATAGCAGCCACAAAAAGTGGTCAAGTGGAACTCTCCAACTGGGAGATAAAGATGATATTGCAGATGACAATGCAGAAGTCCAGAAAAGATTGGGCAGGAAAACTAAATGAAACACTATGGGCCTACCGCTCCGCCTATAAAACTCCCATGGGATTGTCACCACACAAATGGTATATTGTAAGGCTTGTCATTTACCTTTAGAGCTAGAGCATAAGGCTTTTTGGGAAATCAATAATATTAATTTTAGTCTTAAAGAAGCTGGGGTGAAAAGATTGCTAGATATACATGCTCTAGGAGAGCTTCACAATAGTGCTTACGAGAGTGTCAGGTTATTTAAAGAGAAGGTTAAGATGTTGCATGATCGTAAGATACTGAAACAAACTTTCACTACAGGGGACAAAGTCCTCCTATTTAATTCTCGTCTCAAGTTGTTTCCAGGTAAGCTAAGGTACCATTGGGAAGGATCCTACAGGATAGAAGAGATGTATAACTCCAGAGCTGTTCGGTTAAAAGGATGGAAAGATGGACCCTGGATCCTGAATGGGAAACGCTTGAAGTTGTACCTCGCAGATGAACAAAAGCAAGAATGAGAGGTAGAAGAGGTAAGTTTTCTCACTATCGAGCAAGCCGAAGCCCTTCAGAGGGAACGAAAGGTATGAAATAACACCTCTGTAAAGTGGATGTAAATACAAGAGTAGGAATTAGGCATCTATTTCGTTAGGCATGTTAAACTAAAATCTGAACAGTTGGAATTTTGGTCTATAGTCGGAGGTTTTGTCACTAACCTTTTAGGGTGAAAAATTTCTAAGGAAGAAGTTGATGTTGCGGCCAAACAGGGCGAAATACGGTGTTTCAAACAACCGGACACGCCCAAACGATTCCAGAGCAATAGACGGTGCCTCATACGAATGCGAGCGCCCGTTTGAGTGGTTGTTTGAGTAATCCTCGGGGACGAGGACGATAATAGAACAAACAACAACATTCCAAAGGACTGGTAGCGCCCGTTTAAGTGACCGAATGGATCTACAACCGTAATAGGTAAGAAAAGAATGATCTTGATGGCAGACCAAACAATCGGCCATACGAGCACAAGTGCCCATATGGAAGGCCGTCCTTTGGTCTGTTTTTGCGATCATTTCCTAAATTTTTTTATTCCTTTTAACTAACTTTTTATCTTTGGTCTCGTGGTTACCTATTAGCTTAGCCTTTATACGGAGGGAAGGGGCACGCCATTAAGCCCTAAACCATCTAATATCATATCTCCTTTGCTTCCCATCTCCACCAAAAAGCTTTTAATTACAGATCACCAACCCGGCTGCCGCCATGAGCAATAGGGCCTCATCCACCTGTTCTTGCATGATCCCCTTCCCCAACTTGGATGATGTCATGCCTTTGGGATGGGAAGACTTGAGGAATCTAAGGCTCAAGGATGATCTAAGTCTAGAGAAGAAAGACCTTGAAGAGAAGGTCGAGGTGGTGGAGATCAAGGAGGAAGAACAAGCAAAAGAGGGAGATGATGACACCACTCCAAATGAGTATCCTCCTAATCCCTATGAATTCAATATTCATGGATATATTCCATTATTTCCTCTGGGGCCTCCTCAAGTTGAGTGGGGAAAGGAGCCACGGACCCCAGAGGAGATGAAGGAAAAGATCAGGGAATTGGAGAGGGTTTCGAAGGCTTGCGTTAATGTAATCGAAGGTGGGATTGATTCCTACTAGTCGATGTGTAAAGACTAGGAGTCAAGGGTTGATGGCCTTCTTCATAAGGTCAGGCTTATGATTGATGCTCTTACCAACAACACTACCCAACTTGAGTTTTTGACCCAGGTTGTAGATGGTCAGCAAATCGTGACTGAGGGGATGAAAAAGAAACTCAAGAGCATCTGCACTACCTTCCAAGGTTTCGAGGAGTGAGCATATAATGCTTAGTGCCTGGATCTCCCCGGCTTGATTGTAAGCTTGGGGGAGATTCACGTGCACTTTGTATATTTACCTTTATGCATTTCCTTTTTGCAAGTCGAGATTAGGCTTTATTTTGAATAAAGTTGAATTACCATTTTCTCTTGAATAAGGGATGATCCTTTCGGATGAGTATATGCATATGTTGATGTGTAAGATCGTTGTCGCTTAATTTAGAACGTACTTGATAATTGTTGTAATCTAAATAGGAGCACATAATTACTTACATGATGATTATAAGTACTCCATGTTGCAGTTGTTAAATTTTTGAAAGGAGATGAAATAAATAAATATGCTAGTTCATCGAGGGTTCAACTCACAATAGGGCTGATAACCCACAAGTATAGGGGATCGCAACAATTTTCGAGGGTAGAGTATTCAACCCAAATTTATTGATTCAACACAAGGGGAGCCAAAGAATATTTGCAAGTATTAGCATTTGAGTTGTCAATTCAACCACACTTGGAGAACTAAATATTTGCAGTAGAGTGATCAGTAGCACAACAATATGTTAGTTTGATAGCAATGGTAACATTAGCAATAGTAACAGTAACAATTTTGTAGTGATTGTAACAGTAGCAGTAGCAGTAGCGAAAGTAACTTAGCAAAGATCAATATGCGAAAGTCGTAGGCATTGGATCAATGATGGATAATTATGTAGGATGACATTCATCATGTAACAGTTATAACCTAGGGCGACACAGAACTAGCTCCAATTCATTAATGTAATGTAGGCATGTATTTCGTATATAGTCATACATGCTAATAATAAGAACTTGCATGACATATTTTGTCCTACCCTCCCATGGCAGCGGGGCCCATAAGTAAATCTAAGGGATATTAAGGCCTCCTTTTAATAGAGAGCCAGAATAAAGCATTAGCACATAGTGAATACATGAACTCATCAAACTACAATAATCACCAGAAAGAATCCCAATTATTGTCACCTTGGAGTATGCGGATCATAACACGTAATATGTGCATACAACTTGCAAGTAGGATTAAGAACACAAATATATTCATGAAAACATAAAGGGTTCAGATCTGAAATCATGACAGTCGGGCCCTAGTGACAAGCATTAAGCATAGCAAAGTCATAGCAACATCAATCTCAGAACATAGTGGATACTAGGGATCAAGCCCTAACAAAACTAACTTGATTAAATGATAAATCTCATCCAACCCATCACCGTCCAGCAAGCCTACGAAGGAATTACTCACTCCCGACTGTGAGCATCATGAAATTGGTGATGGAGGATGGCTGATGATAACAACGGCGTCGAATCCCCCCTCTAGAGCCCCGAACCGACTCCAGATCAGCCCTCCCGATGAAGAACAGGAGGTGGCAGCGGATCCGTATCGTAATATGCGATGATTCCTTCTCTTTGATTTTTTTTCTGGATGAACAGGTACTTATGGAGTTGGAGTTAGGGCTGTGGGAGCTGCCAGGGGCCCACAAGGCTTCTAGGCGCGCACTGGGGGGGGGGGGTCGGCGCGCCCCCTGCGCTTGTGGCGCCCTGGTGGCCCCCTCTAGTATTTCTCTTCGCTAGTATTTTTTATATATTCTAAAAATAATCTTCATAAAGTATCAGCTCAATCCGAGAACTTTTATATCTGCAAAAAAACAACACCATGGCAATTCTACTGAAAACAACGTCAGTACGGGTTAGTTTCTTTCAAATCATGTAAATTAGAGTCCAAAACAAGAGCAGAAGTGTTTCGAAAAGTAGATACATTTCGGATGTATCAAATCCCCCAAGCTTAACTCATTGGTTGTCCTCAAGCAATTCAGTTGACAAACTGAAAGTGATAAAGAAAACAATTTAGAAACTCTTTTTGTTCTTGTTGTTGTGAATATCCTTAACTAATGTTCAAGTTTTCAGCAAGGATTATGAACTAACCATGTGCATGATAACGTTTAGGTCTCACATTTACTCATACTAATGACATAACCAACTAGCGAGCGATAATAAGATATCTCGGATGCCAAAAGTTTGTCAAAATAATGATGATATAATATTATAACATGGTATCTCGCTAGCCCTTTCTGAGACCGCAAAACATAAATGCAGAGCACCTCTGAAGTTCAAGCAATGACTAAACATTGTAATTCATGGTAAAAGAGATCTAGTCATGTCACACTCTACATTAACTATACTCAGTGCATAAGAATGACAATAATACTCTCCAACTGGTGCTTAAATGAGAAGGTGATGACTCAACAATAAAAGTAAAATAACATAAAAGTAAATGGATAGACCCTTTGCAGAGGGAAGCAGGGATTTGCAGAGGTGCCAGATCTCAAAGCTTAAAACAAAGATGAAAATAATTTTGGGAGGTATGGCTTTCCTTTCAATGTCACAACCGAGAGTTTTCAATATCTTGCATGCTAAACACTAGCGGTGGTTGCCAAGCGGAAAGGTAGAGTTTACTCCCCCACAGGCAACAAACACAAGCCATGGCTAGCCGAATCCTCGGGTGCCCTACATACCAACAACTTTCTGGGGGAGTTTGTTTCATTATTTTGCTATTTGATCATGGGACTGGGCACCCCGAATACCAGCCCCTCTCGTGTAAGGACAAGTGAATAAACACTTACCGTGAGAATAACCCGCTTAGCATGGAAGATGCTGACTGTCTCTATCTCTCCATGAGCGTTACAGGCACATAAAATAGATGCTTATTTGAATATTAAGAGGTGGCACTTGCAAATTTACTTGGAACAACAAAGTAATACCGCATATAGGTAGATATAGTGGACTCATCTGGAACAACTTTGGGGTTAGGGATTTGGGTGCACAAGCAGTATTCCCGCTCAGTATAGGCGATGTCTAGCAAATAGATTGAGAGCAACCAACCATAGAGCGAAAACGGTCAGAAACATGCATTGAGAATAATTAACATTGAGTACAAGCATGAGTATGATATCAAACACCATGAATATTAATATCATGGAGGCTATGTTGGTTTTGAATCAACTACATGCGTGAACATGTGCCAAGTGAAGCCACTCGCATCATTCAGAGGGAGGTACCATACTATCATACTACATCATGACCATTTTAATGCATGTTGACACTCAACATAAATCATCATCCACTCCTAGCTATTTAAGCATGGCATGAGAAACTATAATCTCTAATTATCATCACAAACATGTTTACTCATAATAAGCTGAATCAAGAACGATGAGCTAAACATATTTACAAAAAAAGGAGTTCATACCAGATTTTCTTCACCTCAATCACTTCATCAAATCATCGTCAGCATTGCCTTTCACTTGGACGACCAAATGATATGAAAATAATAATAGTGCAAGTGTGCCGTTGACTAAGCTGGAATCTGCAAACATTTTATTCAAAGGAGAAGACAAGGCAATATGGGCTATTTGTTAGATCAACAATAATGCATATGAGAACCACTCAACAATTTCATCGTGGTCTTCTCCTTACTATAACTAAAAAAACTGAATTTTAGATAAACACACTGAAATATTTTTGGAGTTTTTTGTTTTTTTGAAGAAAGCAAATTAACGAAAAAAGAAAATGAAAGCAAGAAAAACTATTTAAACGGGAAAGCTCCTAACAAGTAAAAGAAGAATGAGAAATATTTTTGGGTTTTCTTTTTAATACTACAAACTACTAAACAAGAAATAAAAACCGAAAAGAACCAAAAAGAAACGAGAAATATTTTTCGATTTTCAAAGCTTTTCAAACACATAAGAAGAAAGCGGAAATAAAACTAACATGGATATACAATGAAAAATGATGAACGCCGACAACTAGAATGAATGTGTGGTACATGAATGTAATGTCGGTGAGAAAGACGTACTTCCCCAAGCTTAGCCTTTTGGCCTGAGTTGGTCTACGACCACTGCTCGAAGTATCCCTCTCCAGGATAGTGCTGAGGCTCCTATGGGTCCCACTGATAAACGGGATCCTGAGGATCCCACTGGTAAACTGGCTTTGCGGCTGCCTCGGACTCAGGTCCCGGCTGTTGCAGGCCCCAATAGGCATAAATATCCTCTGGCATAATAGTGTACCTGCCTGAAAAGAGATGTAACAAAGAAGGTGCAGGCGAGGTAATAGTCTCATGGGTATCCTAACTGAACACGAGGTTATACCGAAATCGTGGCATGCCACCATGAATAAAGTCATGCCCAACCATGCTAGTGTAATCAAGGTACCTAATAGGTGTAAGCTTCTCCTCAACCTCATCATGCCTAATAGGAATATCAAAACGCCTAGCGACACGAGAAGCATAAATACCATCGTAAATAACTCCCTTCGAGCAGTTAGTGTGGAATCGTCGAGCAATCATAGCTCCCAAACTAAAAGTTCTATCACTTTAAACAGCGTGGCGCAAAATAGCAAGGCCAGGCAAGCTGAGTGATACACTCTCCCACTGACCAGTCAAACACCTCCCGTCAAATAATGAGTAGTAACGTAACACCGAAAAATGTAAGCTAGTGACCCTAGCCTCAGAAACTCCTTTATGCCCCCCCACAGTAACATCAGATATGAAATCTACAACGTCACGAGGATGTGGCTCTATAGGGCTACCCTCAGATGGAATCAAGCAAACCTCACAAAACTCACCAAGTGTCATCTCTCTAGGAATATCATATAAGTTGAATGTAACAGTGGGTGGCTCTGTCCTAGAGTGGAAATGAAAACTTTGTACGAAAGTATTTGTGAGGAGAAGGTACTGATCACACTTATCATGGAGGAAGGGGATGATGCCGGCGTTGTTCGCCAAGTGATAATTTTTTTCAAAAATTCCCGCATCCCTCAAGAACGTGTTGCATGGACATTCACACTACCGCACCTCAGCTGCACGAGGAAGATGGTATTTGACTTTGGAGCCTCCTTAGGACTCCGGCTCGAAGATCCTCTCAACCTCCACTAGAGCATTTTCTTTTTTCTAATTTTTTCAGTGAATCAAAATAAAAGTGAATCAAACTCAACAAAATTGATAGCAACTACTCCCATAAGTGTCTAGAGGCTATATCATGCATTAAAACTACTCTGGACCATATAATTTCAACATGCAAGCTCAAAACATGGTCACCACAACAGAAAAAGTTGAAATATATAAAGCACTAGAACAAAACCTAATTGGACCATTGGGGGAGTCAAATATCAAAGAATAATCTCCCAAAACAGTTTCGGAAACGGTATTCCGAGCAAGGAGATCGAAAATTGCAGACAAAAGAGCAAGAACACGGGTTTGAACAAGCTAGTGATTTTTTCTGGAGGAATAAGAAGGGAGTGAGTGGATGTTATAAGTGAGTGGGTCCCTGTGGGACCAACAAGCCCACTAGGCGCATCCTATGAGCTTGTGGCTCATAGGTGCACCCCCCTAGGGTGTGTTTAGTGCCAAAAATTCTTAAATATTCTACAAAAAATCATACTAAATTTCCAGGGCATGCTAAGAACTTTTATTTTTGGGTCATTTTCTATTGCACAGAAAATTCAGAAAATAGGATAATCATGGCATTTCTACTTTATTAACTTTAAATAAGAGAGAGTAAATAGTGGGTACAGTAGGTTGTGCTTACTAAATTCATCGACCACATTCCCCTAAAAAAGAATCCATTAATAAGGTTGATCAAGTTGTCGGATTATGGGTTCCGGCAAACCCTTGAGAGGTTCAAACTCTGGGGTGCGCACGAAGAACACTCACTCCCCGGCTCGCTCGCTCAACGATTCCATGACCTAGCTCGACGAACCCAAAGAACAAGAGACACAGGGGTGTATACTGGTTCGGGCCACCTCGCAGTGTAATACCCTACTCAAGTGTGTGGTGGATTGCCTCGGGGGGCTGAGGATGAACTAATACAGTGGATGAACAACCTCAGGAGGTGAGGTGTCCTTGAGCTCGGTGAGCTCGTGAGTGTGGGGATGATCTGAATGATCCGTCTCCCTATCCCTGTCCAACGCTGGTGGCTAGGTCCTATTTATAGTGGCCTTGGTCCTCTACCCAAATGTTTAGGCGGGAAGGGATCCCACAACGGCCAAGTTTGAAGGGGGACAACTAGTATAAGCTATCCTGACAAAAGTAGTCTTCTCCTGGCAAAGGCTCTGGTGGTGACGCTGCTGTGGGCTCCGTGATGACCTCCGTCCGGCCATCCTGCTGGTCTTGGTCTTGTCGCACCAATATGGAAATCTTTGCCTGATGCCTCGGGACTTCTCGCCTGTGCTTGCCTCCTTAGCACCAAAGAGGAAACTGGTACACTGCGCCCGCTGGCGCCCGCCTGGCCTTGGTTGTCATGGCTCATGTCATGTGAACCTTGATGTCTACTAAACAACCTTCTTATTGTAGACGTTGTTGGGCCTCCAAGTGCAGAGGTTTGTAGGACAGTAGGAAATTTCCCTCAAGTGGATGACCTAAGGTTTATCAATCCGTAGGAGGCGTAGGATGAAGATGGTCTCTCTCAAGCAACCCTGCAACCAAATAACAAAGAGTCTCTTGTGTCCCCAACACACCCATTACAATGGTAAATTGTATAGGTGCACTAGTTCGGCGAAGAGATGGTGATACAAGTGGTATATGGATAGTAGATATAGGTTTTTGTAATCTTAAAATATAAAAACAGCAAGGTAACTAATGATAAAAGTGAGCGTAAACGGTATTGCAATGCGTTGAAACAAGGCCTAGGGTTCATACTTTCACTAGTGCAAGTCCTCTCAACAATAATAACATAATTGGATCATATAACTATCCCTCAACATGCAACAAATAGTCACTCGAAAGTCACTAATAGCGGAGAACAAACGAAGAGATTATGGTAGGGTACGAAACCACCTCAAAGTTATTCTTTCTGATCGATCTATTCAAGAGTATGTAGTAAAATAACATGAAGCTATTCTTTCCGTTCAATCTATCGTAGAGTTCGTACTAGAATAACACCTTAAGACACAAATCAACCAAAACCCTAATGTCACCTAGATACTCCAATGTCACCTCAAGTATGCGTGGGTATGATTATACGATATGCATCACACAATCTTAGATTCATCTATTCAAACCAACACAAAGTACTTCAAAGAGTGCCCCAAAGATTCTACCGGAGAGTCAAGACGAAAACGTGTGCCAACCCCTATTCATAGGTTCATGGGCGGAACCCGCAAGTTGATCACCAAAACATACATCAAGTGGATCAATAGAATACCCCATTGTCACCACGGGTATCCCACACAAGACATACATCAAGTGTTCTCAAATCCTTAAAGAATCAATCCAATAAGATAACTTCAAAGGGAAAACTCAAATCCATTACAAGAGAGTAGAGGGGGAGAAACATCATAGGATCCAAATATAATAGCAAAGCTCGTGATACATCAAGATCGTATCACCTCAAGAACACGAGAGAGAGAGAGATCAAACACATAGCTACTGGTACATACCCTCAGCCCCGAGGGAGAACTACTCCCTCCTCGTCATGGAGATCGCCTGAAGATGGCCACCGGTGAGGGGTTCCCCCTCCGGCAAGGTGCCGGAATAGGTCTAGATTGGTTTTCGGTGGCTACGGAGGCTTCTGGCGGCGGAACTCCCGATCTATTGTGCTCGATAGTTTTAGGGTATATGGGTATATATGGGAGGAAGAAGTACGTCGGTGGACCTCCGGGCTGTCCACGAGGCAGGGGGCGCGCCTAGGGGGGGCGCCCCCCACCCTCATGGGTAGCCCGGGACTCTCCTGGTCCATCTTCGATACTCCATGGGCTACTTCTGGTCCAAAAATTAAGTTCCGTGAAGTTTCAGGTCAATTGGACTCCATTTGATTTTCCTTTTCTGCGATACTCTAAAACAAGGAAAAAAACAAAAACTGGAATTGGCTCTGGGTTAATAGGTTAGTCCCAAAAATAATATAGAAGTGTCTAATAAAGCCCGTAAACATCCAAAACAGATAATATAATAGCATGGAACAATCAAAAATTATAGATATGTTGGAGACGTATCAGCATCCCCAAGCTTAATTCCTGCTCGTCCTCGAGTAGGGAAATGATAAAAACAAATGTTTTGATGTAGAATGCTACCTAACATATTCATCATGTATTTCTCTTTATTGTAGCAAGAATATTCAGATCCATAAGATTCAAGACAAAAGTTTAATATTGACATAAAAATAATAATACTTCAAGCATACTAACTAAGCAATCATGTCTTCTCAAAATAACATGGCCACAGAAAGTTCATCCCTACAAAATCATATAGTTTGGTCATGCTCCATTTTCGTCACACAAGAATGCTCTCATCATGCACAACCCCGATGACAAGCCAAGCAATTGTTTCATACTTTAGTAATCTCAATTTTTTTCAACTTTCACGCAATACATGAGCGTGAGCCATGGATATAGCACTATGGGTGGAATAGAATATAATGAGGGGGTTATGTGGAGAAGACAAAAAGGAGAAAGTCTCACATCGACACGGCTAATCAATGGGCTAAGGAGATGCCCATCAATTGATTTCAATGCAAGGAGTAGGGATTGCCATGCAATGGATGCACTAGAGCTATAAATGTATGAAAGCTCAACAAAAGAAACTAAGTGGGTGTGCATCCAACTTGCTTGCTCACGATGACCTAGGGCATTTGAGGAATCCCATTGTTGGAATATACAAGACAAGTTCTATAATGAAAATTCCCACTAGTATATGAAAGTGACAAAACAAGAGACTCTCTATCATGAAGATCATGGTGCTACTTTGAAGCACAAGTGTGGAAAAAAGGATAGTAGCATTGTCCCTTTTGTATTTTTTATTTGGCCTTTCTTTTTTTCTCTTTTTTATTTGGCCTTTCCCCTTTATTTTATTTGGCCTTTTTTGGGACAATGCTCTATTAATATCACACTTCTATTTATTTACAACCCAAAGATTACAACTCGATACTAGAACAAGATATGACTCTATATGAATGCCTCCGGTGGTGTATCGGGATTGCGATGACTCAAGTGTGACATGTATGAAAAATTATGAACGGTGGCTTTGCCACAAATACGATGTCAACTATATGATCATGCAAAGCAATATGACAATGATGATGCGTGTCATAATAAACGGAACGGTGGAAAGTTGCATGGCAATATATCTCGGAATGGCTATGGAAATGCGGTAATAGGTAGGTATGGTGGCTGTTTTGAGGAAGATATAAGGAGGTTTATGTGTGAAAGAGCGTATCATATCATGGGGTTTGGATGCACCGGCGAAGTTTGCACCAACTCTCAATGTGAGAAAGGGCAATGCATGGTACCGAAGAGGCTAGCAATGATGGAAGGGTAAGAGTGCGTATAATCCATGGACTCAACATTAGTCATAAAGAACTCACATACTTATTGCAAAAATCTACAAGTCATCAAAAACCAAGCATTACGCGCATGCTCCTAGGGGGTTAGATTGGTAGGAAAAGACCATCGCTCGTCCCCGACTGCCACTCATAAGGAAGACAATCAAATAACACCTCATGTTTCAAATTTGTTACACAATGTTTATCATACGTGCATGCTACGGGACTTGCAAACTTCAACACAAGCATTTCTTAAATTCACAACTACTCAACTAGCTTGACTTTGATATTATTACCTCCATATCTCAAAACAATCATCAAGCATCAAACTTCTCTTAGTATTCAATACTCTATATGAAAGTTTTTACTATTCTTGGATGCCTAGCATGTTATGATTATAAGCAAACTACCATGCTATTAAGACCCTCAAAATAATCTAAGTGAAGCATGAGAGTTCATCTATTTATTCAAAATAAAACTACCACCATGCTCTAAAAAGATATAAGTGAAGCACTAGAGCAACAACAGACTACTCCCAAAGACATAAGTGAAGATCAATGAGTAGTCAAATAATTATGCAACTATATGAAGACTCTCTAACATTTAAGAATTTCATATCTTGGTATTTTATTCAATCAGAAATCAAAACAAAATAAATAAAATGACGCTCCAAGCAAAACACATATCATGTGGTAAAGAAAAATATAGCTCCAAGTAAAGTTACCGATGAACGAAGATGAAAGAGGGGATGCCATCCGGGGCATCCCCAAGCTTAGGCTTTTGGTTGTCCTTGAATTTTACCTTGGGGTGCCTTGGGCATCCCCAAGCTTAGGCTCTTGCCACTCCTTATTCCATAGTCCATCGAATCTTTACCCAAAACTTGAAAACTTCACAACACAAAACTTAACAGAAAACTCGTAAGCTCCGTTAGTATAAGAAAATAAATCACCACTTAGGTACTGTTGTGAACTCATTCTAAATTCATATTGGTGTTAAACCTACTGTATTACAACTTCTCTATGGTTCATACCCTCCGATACTACTCATAGATTCATCAAAATAAGCAAACAACACATAGAAAACAGAATCTGTCAAAAACAGAACAGTCTGTAGTAATCTGGATCAAACGTATACTTCTGGAACCCCAAAAATTCTAAAATAAATTGCTGGACGTGAGGAATTTATCTATTAATCATATTCAAAAATAATTAACTAAATAGAACTCTCCAATAAAAAATTGCAGCAATTCTCGTGAGCGCTAAAGTTTCTGTTTTTACAGCAAGATCGACAAGACTTTCCCCAAGTTTTCCCAAAGGTTCTACTTGGCACAAACACTAATTAAAATGTAAAACCACATATAAACAGAGGCTATGTAAATTATTTATTATTAAACAGGAACAAAAAGCAAGGAACTAAAATAAAATTGGGTTGCCTCCCAACAAGCGCTATCGATTAACGCCCCTAGCTAGGCATGATGATTTCAATGATGCTCACATAAAAGATAAGAATTGAAACATAAAGAGAGCATCATGAAGAATATGACTAGCACATTTAAGTCTAACCCAATTCCTATGCATATGGTTTTTGTGAGCAAACAACTTATGGGAACAAGAATCAACTTGCATAGGAAGGTAAAACAAGCATAACTTTAAAACTTTAAGCGAATAGAGAGGAAACTTGATATTACTGCAACTCCTACAAGCATATATTACTCCCTCATAATAATATCCAGTAGCATAATGAATGAATTCAACAATATAAACATCACCTAAAGCATTATTTTCATGATCTACAAGCATATAAAATTTACTACTCTCTACATAAGCAAAATTCTTCTCAATCGGAATAGTGGGAGTATCATAAGAGACTCGAATACTATAAATATTTTCCACATTAAAAGAGTATTGTTCAGAAAAAGGGTAATCATAATCATGACAAGTTTTAGAAATATAATCATCACTACTTTTTATAGCATATGTATCATCACAATAATTATCATAAGTAGCAACTTTGTTCTCATCGTAATCGATTGAAACCTCTTCCAAGATAGTGGAATCATTACTAAATAAAGTCATGACCTCTCCAAATCCACTTTCATAATTATCACAATGAGATTCAACATACTCCAAAATAGTGGGATTACTTCCTAAAGTTTACACTCTTCCAAACCCACTTTCATCGATATAATCATCATAAGTAGGAGGCATGCTATCATTATAACAAATTTGCATATCAAAACTTGGGAGACTACAAATATCATCTTCATTAAACATAGCTTCCCCAAGCTTGGGACTAACATTAATTGCAGCAAATATATTCTCAAAAACATCATCTTCATCAAACATAGCATCCCCAAGCTTGGGCCTTTTCATATCATAAGCATAATCACTTTCATCATCAATAGTATGGATAGCACCAATAGTATAGCAATTATCATATTATTTAAAGAAAGTGCCAAAAAGATTTTCAAGATCATAAGAAGTATCATTATCTTCCCAATCATAATCATCACAACAAGCAATAGGCATAACGAGATCATCATCAAGTGCATCATCTTCCACAATTATATTTTCATGAGGCACGAGAGTAATAGGAGCAACATTATTTGGGAGAGATATCTTTTTCTCTCTCTTCCTTTTTCTTTTTTTCTTCTTCACCACATCATCTATGGGTTCAACCCTCTTTTTGGAGCTCCTTATTAATGACATTGGTTGAATAGAAGGCTCCTCCTCGTTACCTGATTCATCATAAGAAATAATAGGAGGATATTGGGAAGTCTCTTCCCTTTCTTTAGTATTCTCTTCATCCTCTATTTCTTTTCTTTTCTTTATGTAATTGGCAATATAAGGATTTTCAATGCAATTCACCGCACAATACATATAAATTTCTTCTAGATCAAAATTAAGAACTCTATAATTGGAAAATTCTGGAATAACCTTAGTTATACGTTTCATTTCTTCATAACCTAAGAGCAAACTAAGTTCATTTTGATGTGCAAGAGAAATCAAGTCATCGGAATTTTTGGACACGATACGATCATGAAACAACTTGCGTTGGGTACTATAATGATCATGTTCATTGCAAAGTTCACAAGTACGGCTAAGAAAATTTAAATTTTCAGCACAAACATCTAGCCTTTCTTGCAACCATTTAGTTTATAAGTACTTATGCCTCTTGCAATATCTATCTTCCCTATTTGGTGTGTACTTGCAAACCCAATGCACTCCACAAAATTGACATGTTTACAGGAGACATTTTCATCATAACTAGTGAAATCATCATTAGTACTATGGATATTCAAGGAGTTCATACTAACAACATTGCAATCATGCTCATCATTCAAAGATTTAGTGCCAAACATTTTAATGCATTCTTCTTCTAACACTTTGGCACAATTTTCATTCCCATCATATTCACGAAAGATATTAAAAAGATGAAGCGTAAGAGGTAAACTCAATTCCATTTTTTACAGTTTTCTTTTATAAACTAAACTAGTGATAAAACAAGAAACTAAAAGACTCGATTGCAAGATCTAAAGATATACCTTCAAGCACTAACCTCCCCAGCAACGACGCCAAAAAAGAACTTGATGTCTACTACACAACCTTCTTCTTGTAGACGTTGTTGGGCCTCCAAGTGCAGAGGTTTGTAGGACAGTAGAAAATTTCCCTCAAGTGGATGACCTAAGGTTTATCAGTCCGTAGGAGGCGTAGGATGAAGATGGTCTCTCTCAAGCAACCCTGCAACCAAATAACAAAGAGTCTCTTGTGTCCCCAACACAACCAATACAATGGTAAATTGTATAGGTGCACTAGTTCGGCGAAGAGATGGTGATACAAGTGGTATATGGATAGTAGATATAGGTTTTTGTAATCTGAAAATATAAAAACAGCAAGGTAACTAATGATAAAAGTGAGCATAAACAGTATTGCAATGCGTTGAAACAAGGCCTAGGGTTCATACTTTCACTAGTGCAAGTCCTCTCAACAATAATAAGATAATTGGATCATATAACTATCCCTCAACATGCAACAAAGAGTCACTCCAAAGTCACTAATAGCGGAGAACAAACGAAGAGATTATGGTAGGGTACGAAACCACGTTAAAGTTATTCTTTCTGATCGATCTATTCAAGAGTCCGTAGTAAAATAACATGAAGCTATTCTTTCCGTTCAATCTATCATAGAGTTCGTACTAGAATAACACCTTAAGACACAAATCAACAAAAACCCTAATGTCACCTAGATACTCCAATGTCACCTCAAGTATCTGTGGGTATGATTATATGATATGCATCACACAATCTCAGATTCATCTACTCAAACCAACACAAAGTACTTCAAAGGATGCCCCAAAGATTCTACCGGAGAGTCAAGACGAAAACGTGTGCCAACCCCTATGCATAGGTTCATGGGCGGAACCCGCAAGTTGATCACCAAAACATACATCAAGTGGATCAATAGAATACCCCATTGTCACCACGGGTATCCCACGCAAGACATACATCAAGTGTTCTCAAATCCTTAAAGACTCAATCCGATAAGATAACTTCAAACGGAAAACTCAATCCATTACAAGAGAGTATAGGGGGAGAAACATCATAGGATCCAAATATAATAGCAAATCTCGCGATACATTAAGATCGTATCACCTCAAGAACACAAGAGAGAGAGAGAGAGAGATCAAACACATAGCTACTGGTACATACCCTCAGCCCCGAGGGAGAACTACTCCCTCCTCATCATGGAGATCGCCGGGATGATGAAGATGGCCACCGGTGAGGGGTTCCCCCTCCGGCAAGGTGCCGGAACGGGTCTAGATTGGTTTTCGGTGGCTACGGAGGCTTCTGGCGGTGGAACTCCCTTGTAACATGCCCGGTCCAATACTAAAGAAATATAAGTCCAGTACAAGGCACGAAACCGTTCTGGAAGGATGGCTCGATGGGCCATGCAAAATACATGCACCACCAGATAACATACCAACACATAGCCTTAGAGCATGTTGGGTACTCCGGCAATTGCCAAGAGCGGCGAGGATATCCTCACCAAGAATACCCCAAAACAACACCCCCCAGAAGACGACGACCCCACAGTACTGACGGTCTTCAAGACATTCGCCTCAAACAATAGGCGCAAAAGGGCACTTCGCGAACTCACCGAAGTCTGTCAAATAGCAGCAATAAACCCTTGGAACGACACGGCTATAACTTTCAATGCCGGTGACGAACCAAAATACTGGACAATGCGAGCACCAGTCGCCTTGGTCCTCAGTCCAATCGTGGACAACTTTCGGCTCACCAAGGTTCTCATGGACGGCGGCAGCGGACTAAACCTCATCTACGAAGATACACTCCACAAAATGGAAATAGACAGGAGCCGCATCGAGCAAAGCAGCACGACCTTCCGAGGAATCATTTCCAGTCAGGAGGCACGGTGTGCGGGAAAAAATAACACTCGACGTGGTATTTTGCACGCTGGAGAATTACCGGTCAGAAGAAATAACCTTCCAAGTGGCCCCTTTCAACAGTGGATATCACGCCCTCTTGGGGCAAGAGGCATTTACACGCTTCCAAGCTATACCTCATTACGGGTACATGAAGCTTAAGATGCCCGGGCCCAACGGCATAATCACTCTCGCCAGCGATCCGGACATAGCTCTCCGCGCCGAAAATAAAACCGCATCCCTGGCCCTTGAGGCATTATCTGAAGCCCTCGCAACTGAAGAATTAACCGCATTGCGCTCCACGGTGGACAGGATGATGTAATCTTAGACAAACGCGCCAAATCTACCTCCTTCAAGCCAGCGGAAGAAATAGTCAAATTGTAGGTCCGTCCAATGGACCCCAAGAAGACAACATCTATTGGGGCATAGCTAGACCCAATGGTCGACGCCGCGCTATGGGATTTTCTTCGCAAAATTTGGGATATATTCGCCTGGCACCCCTCTGACATGCCAAGAATCGCACGCGAGCTGGCCGAACACAGCCTCAACATATTAAAGGCATACAAACTGGTGAAACAAACATTGCGGCGCTTTTCCAAATCCAAACGCCAAGCCATGGGAGAGGAGCTAGCCAAACTAATCGAGGCCGGATTCATTAGAGAAATAAAACATCTGGACTGGCTGGCAAACCTGGTGATGGTACCAAAGAAGGATAAATCCTGGCGCATGTGCGTCGATTTTAAAGACCTCAATAAGGCTTGCCCTAGGGATCCATTCCCCCTCCCCTGCATCGATCAAATCATTGATGCTACCGCAAGACACGACTCACTGTGTTTCCTCGACGCATATTTCGGATACCATCAAATTAAAATGAAGGAGTCCGATCAAGCTGGAACAACATTCATCACCCCATATGGGGCATTCTACTTCAACACCATGCCCTTCGGGCTCAAGAACGCCGGCGCCACCTACCAACGCATGATCCAAACATGCGTGGAGAAACAGATCGGAAGGACAGTTGAAGCCTATGTGCACGACGTCGTAATCAAGACAAGGCACGTCAAAACACTAATAGATGACCTACGTCTCACATTTGATAACCTTCGCGCATATGACATTAAGCTCAATCCGGAAAAAGTGTGTTTTTGGCGTCCCCGCAGGAAAGCTCCTGGGTTTCATCGTTTCCAATAGAGGTATTGAAGCAAATCCAGCCAAAATCCGAGCTCTGTCACAATTGGCTACGCCAACAGACCTTAAGCAAGTCCAAAAACTCGCGGGTTGCGTGGCAGCTTTAAACAGCTTTATCTCCAGATTGGGAGAAAAGGCACTGTCACTTTATCGCCTTCTACGGCGAATCGATCACTTCGAGTGGACGGACGCGGCAACAGCCGGACTGGAAGAAATAAAAACCCTTCTAGCGAGCAACCCAATCCTGGCCGCGCCAAACATCGGCGAACCCATGTTGCTATACTATTGGAAATATGCCCTAGAGGCAATAATAAATTGGTTATTATTATATTTCCTTGTTCATGATAATCGTTTATTAACCATGCTAGAATTGTATTGATAGGAAACTCAGATACATGTGTGGATACATAGACAACACCATGTCCCTAGTAAGCCTCTAGTTGACTAGCTCGTTGATCAATAGATGGTTATGGTTTCCTAACCATGGACAATGCTGATGTGATGTGATGGACAAGAACCAATCCTAAGCCTAGCACAAAGATCGTGTAGTTCGTATGCTAAAGCTTTTCTAATGTCAAGTATCATTTCCTTAGACCATGAGATTGTGCAACTCCCGGATACCGTAGGGGTGCTTTGGGTGTGCCAAACGTCACAACGTAACTGGGTGGCTATAAAGGTTCACTACAGGTATCTCCGAAAGTGTCTGTTGGGTTGGCACGAATCGAGACTGGGATTTGTCACTCCGTGTAAACGGAGAGGTATCTCTGGGCCCACTCGGTAGGACATCATCATAATGTGCACAATGTGACCAAGGAGTTGATCATGGGATGATGTGTTACGGAACGAGTAAAGAGACTTGCCGGTAACGAGATTGAACAAGGTATCGGGATACCGACGATCGAATCTCGAGCAAGTATCGTACCGCTAGACAAAGGGAATTGTATACGGGATTGTTTAAGTTCTTGACATCGTGGTTCATCCGATGAGATCATCGTGGAGCATGTGGGAGCCAACATGGGTATCCAGATCCCGCTGTTGGTTATTGACCGAAGAGTTGTCTCGGCCATGTCTGCATGACTCACGAACTTGTAGTGTCTACACACTTAAGGTTTGATGACGCTAGGGTTATAGGGAAAGTATGTACGCGGTTACCGAATGTTGTTAGGAGTCCCGGATGAGATCTCGGACATCACGAGGAGTTCCAGAATGGTCCGGAGGTAAAGATTAATATATAGGAAGTATGGTTTTGGCCACCGGAAGTGTTCTGGGCATCACCGGTAGTGTACCGGGACCACCGGAGGGGTCCGGGGGTCCACCAGGTGGGGCCACCAGCCCCGGAGGCCTACATGGGCCAATAGTGGGAAGGGACCAGCCCCTAAGTGGGCTGGGGCACCTCCCCACCAAGGCCCATGCGCCTAAGTGGAAGAGGGGGCAAACCCTGAGGGCAGATGGGCCCTAAGGCCCATGCGTGGTGCGCCTCCCTCTCCTCCTCCACTTGGCCGCCACCCCAGATGGGATCTGGGGGCTGCCGCCACCCCTAGGGAGGGAACCCTAGGTGGGGGCGCAGCCCCTCCCCTTCCCCTATATATACTTGAGGTTTGGGGCTGCCCAACATATGTGATTCAATCTCCCTGTTGGCGCAGCCCTACCCCTCTCCCTCCTCGTCTCTCGTAGTGCTTGGCGAAGCCCTGCTGGAGTCCCGCACTCCTCCACCACCACCACGCCATCGTGCTGCTGCTGGATGGAGTCTTCCCCAACCTCTCCTTCTCCCCTTGCTGGATCAAGGCGTAGGAGACGTCACCGGGCTGTACGTGTGTTGAACGCGGAGGTGCCGTCCGTTCGGCACTAGGATCATCGGTGATTTGGATCACGACGAGTACGAATCCATCAACCCCGTTCTCTTGAACGCTTCATCTTAGCGATCTACAAGGGTATGTAGATGCACTCCCCTTCCCCTTGTTGCTAGATTACTCCATAGATTGATCTTGGTGATGTGTAGAAAATTTTAAATTTCTGCTACGATCCCCAACAGTGGCATCATGAGCTAGGTCTATGCGTAGTTTCTATGCACGAGTAGAACACAAAGCAGTTGTGGGCGTTGATTTTGTCAATTTACTTGCCGTTACTAGTCTTATCTTGATTCGGCGGCATCGTGGGATGAAGCGGCCCGGACCGACCTTACACGTACTCTTACGTGAGACTGGTTCCACTGACTGACATGCACTAGTTGCATAAGGTGGCTAGCGGGTGTCTGTCTCTCCCACTTTAGTCGGATCGGATTCGATGAAAAGGGTCCTTATGAAGGGTAAATAGAAATTGGCATATCACGTTGTGGTTTTCGCGTAGGTAAGAAACGTTCTTGCTAGAAACCTATAGCAGCCACGAAAAAACTTGCAACAACAATTAGAGGACGTCTAACTTGTTTTTGCAGCATATGCCTTGTGATGTGATATGGCCAAAAGGATGTGATGAATGATATATGTGATGTATGAGATTGATCATGTTCTTGTAATAGGAATCACGACTTGCATGTCGATGAGTATGACAACCGGCAGGAGCCATAGGAGTTGTCTTAATTTATTTATGACCTGCGTGTCAACATAAACGTCATGTAATTACTTTACTTTATTGCTAAAGCGTTAGCCATAGTAGTAGAAGTAATAGATGACGAGACAACTTCAAGAAGACACGATGATGGAGATCATGATGATGGAGATCATGGTGTCATGCCGGTGACAACGATGATCATGGAGCCCCAAAGATGGAGATCAAAAGGAGCAAAATGATATTGGCCATATCATGTCACTATTTGATTGCATGTGATGTTTATCATGTTTTACATCTTATTTGCTTAGAACGACGGTAGCTTAAATAAGATGATCCCTCGCAATAATTTCAAGAAAGTGTTCCCCCTAACTGTGCACCGTTGCGAAGGTTCGTCGTTTCGAAGCACCACGTGATGATCGGGTGTGATAGATTCTAACGTTCGAATACAATGGGTGTAAGCCAGATTTACACATGCGAAACACTTAGGTTGACTTGACGAGCCTAGCATGTACAGACATGGCCTCGGAACACGGAAGACCGAAAGGTCGAACATGAGTCGTATAGAAGATACGATCAACATGAGATGTTCACCGTTGATGACTAGTCCGTCTCACGTGATGATCGGACACGGCCTAGTCGATTCGGATCATGTTTCACTTAGATGACTAGAGGGATGTCTATCTGAGTGGGAGTTCATTAAATAATTTGATTAGATGAACCCAATTATCATGAACATAGTCTAAATTGTCTTTGCAAATATGTTGTAGATAAATAGCTCACGTTGTAGCTCCCTGTTTCAATACGTTCCTAGAGAAAGATTAAGTTGAAAGATATTGTAAGCAATGATGCGGACTAGGTCCGTAGTCCGAGGAGTGTCCTCACTGCTACACAGAAGGCTTACGTCTTTGATGCACCGCTCGATGTGCAAACCCCTACAACGTCGTCTGTGGATGTTGTGAACACCTGACAGACACATCCTGATGACTACTTGATAGTTTAGTGCACCATACTTTAGGGCTTAGAATCGGGATTCCAATGATGTTTTGAACGCCATAGAACATATGAGATGTTCCAAGAGCTGAAATTGGGATTTCAGGCTCATGCCCGTGTTGAGAGGTATGAGACCTCTGACAAGTTCTTTTGCCAACAAGATGGAGGAGAAGTGAGGATGTGCTCAGAATGTCTGGGTGCTACAATCACTTAAATCAAGTGGGAGTTAAACTTCCAGATAAGATAGTGATTAATAGAGTTCTCTAGACACTATCACTAAGCTACTAGATCTTCGTGATGAACTATGACATGCAAGGGGTGGAGTTGATCCCGGAGCTGTTCGCGGTGCTTAAGACCGCAAAAGGTAGAAATCAAAGAAGGAGCATCAAGTGTTGATGGTTTAACAAGACCACTGGTTTCAAGAAGGGCAAGGGCTAGAAGGGAAACTTCATGGATGGAAAACCAGTTGCCGCTCCAGTGAAGGAACCCAAGGTTGAACCCAAACCCGAGACTAAGTGCTTCTATTGTAAGGGGAACGGTCACTTATAGAGGAATTACCCCAAATGCATGGTAGATAAGAAGGCTGGCAACTTCAACAAAGTATATACGTGTTATTAATGTGTACCTCACTAGTACTCCTGGTAGCACCTGGGTATTGGATACGGTTCAGTTGCTATTATTGGTGACTTGAAGCAAAAGCTACGGACTAAACGGAGACTAGCTAAGGGCGAGGTGACGATGTGTGTTGGAAGTGTTTCCAAAGTTGATGAGATCACCATCGCACGCTCCATCCGCCTTCGGGATTAGTATTGAACCTAGATAAATGTTATCAGGTGTCTATGTTGAGCATGAATATGATTAGATCATGTTCATTGCCATACGGTCATTCATTTAAGTTAGAGAATAATGGTTATTTTGTTTACATGAATGATACCTTTCATGGTCATGCACCCTATGTGAATGGTTCATTGAATCTCGCTCGTGGTAATACACATGTTCATGCCAAAAGATGTAGAGTTAATAATGATAGTACCACTTTCTTGTGGCACTGCCGCTTAGGTCATATTGGCGTAAGATGAATGAAGAAACTCCATGTCGATGGATGTTTGGAGTCAACCTTGCAATATCTCAAATAAATGGGGACTTTGATGCCAAAGATCCGAAGATGGCAGCTTATCGTAATGACGTCCTAAAAATGTCAGCTCGGTTCGAGAGGCTCGAGTTCCATCACGTGGCCTGAGAAAGTAATCAAACGACGGACGTTCTTGCTCGTATCGGCGCCAAGCGTGACCCCGTCCCACCTAATATCTTTCTGGAAAGGCTTTTTAAGCCATCCATGGGGTGGCAAGGGGAAAGCGACAATGCTAGTCCAGATCCGAACACAACCCCAGATTCCGAACACATCGATATCGGATCAGCCACCGAAATAACACCGTCGACCCATCTCATTATGGCAGTCATTGCCACATGGACCGAACCCTTCTTGGCCTACCTTAATAGGAAGGAATTTCCTGAGGATCAGAATGAGGCCCGCCACATTGTCTGGTGTTCGAAGGCCTACAAGGTTCACGATGGAGAGCTCTATAAGAAAAGCGCTACCAGAGTCCTTCAAAGATGTATCTCCGAGGAGTAGGGGTGGCAGCTCTTGACTGAGATTCACGCCGGTCTCGGTGGGCACCATGCCGCAGCTCGGGCCCTTGTTAGCAAGGCCTTCCGTACAGGGTTTTATTGGCTAGCGGCTCGAGTAGATGCACAGGACCTTGTCCAACGCTCCGTCGGATGCCAACTCTTCTTCAACCAAAGCCATATGCACCCCACCGCCCTACAAACTTGGCCTTTTGCGGTCTGGGGACTAGATATGGTCGGACCCCTTAAAGGAGGAAGCCATAAGAAAAAATATCTGCTGGTCATGGTGGATAAATTCACTAAGTGGATAGAGGCCAAACTAGTTAAAACGGCCGAGTCCAGGCCGGTGATAGAATTCATATCCGGCACCGTACACCGTTATGGTGTTCCACACAACATCATCACTGATAACAGCTCCAACTTCAAAGCCGATGAAGTGAAAACCTGGTGCAATCTGGGCATCAAAGTCAATTACGCCTCTATCTATCATCCGCAGACAAACGGTCAAGTCGAAGGAGCCAATGGTCTTATTATGAGCGGCATCAAGCCCAGACTAGTGCGGTCTTTGAAAGAATCAGACAAGCACTGGGTTGAGGAGCTCGACTCTGTACTCTGGGGGCTGCGGACCATGCCCAATTGCACTACCGGATACACACCATTCTTCATGGTGTACGGAGCAGAGGTAGTGTTACCCTGCGACATTATTCACGACTCACCTCGAGTGCGTATGTACGAAGAGAGAGAAGCCGAGCTGGATCGACAGGATAGCTTAGATGTCCCGGAGGAAGAACGCGATGTCGCAAAAGCCCGTTCCGCATTTTATCAACAACAGGCTCGCAGGTACCAAAGCAGAGAAGTGTGGGCCAAGACTTATAACGATGGCAAACTTGTTCTACACCTGTCGGAGAAGAAAAAGGACAAACTCAAGCCCAGGTGGGAGGGTCCCTTCATCATCAACGAAGTTCCCATCGGAGGAGTGTACCGCCTGCGTAATGCGTGAAACAATCACCTGGTGCCGAACCCCTGGAACGCGGCTAGACTCCGAAGGTTCTACGCCTAGAGCCGAACTCTTTGTTCGTCCCCTTCCCCCTGTTGCCTCCTTCATCTTTCCTCTCTTTTTGTCTTTTCCTTTTTTCTTTTTCCTTTAACCTTAAAACTTTCGTGCGGTTAGTCCGTGCACCCCTGGCACACACATCTTTAAAATGTACGTCTATTATACGTGGGGGCTTCTTATATAGAAGCTTGCTATTATTCTCCGAGCATCAAGATCATTACATATGCGTTTTCCCATATGTACCTTTTCTTCGCCATTATATGCATCGATATGACTTAAGTTTTGGCCAAGCTGGGTTGCCTGGCTCCAGTGCTTATGCCCTACGTTCCCATTAGTTCGGCTAGGGCATAAAGGGAGCACCTCTGCGATTGTTATTGCCGGGTCATCTGGATGTGTACCTCAGACTGGGTGAAGCCGAAAGCTAGCATTCTTAAGAGAATATTCGGTCGGTGGAATAAAAGATGTTTTTTCGCATTCACTGCATTGTGAACCCCCAGAAGTCACGCATACTGCAATTTTTCAATCACAGTCCGGACATGCACATTAACGCATGCACACCCAGGGAAAGGAACCCCTAACGAAACTATTCTCTCTGGAAGGAACCCCTAATAGAACTATTCTCTTTGGAAGATGTTTCTTACAACTTTAATGTAATATAACATAACTAGCCGGATACAACTAGTCTGTTCAAGAAACTATGACCCCGACGTCTGGTTTCCATGCATAACCCAGTCTATTTGGCCGCACGGTTATTCGGAAACACTCCGCACCTTCGGGTCCCGAGGTGAAGAGAAAAGGTCTGCAATGACAATCATTTTACAATTCAGCTAGAATTTACATATGTCAAGGAAAGTACATAGTCACTTAGACTCATAAATTTCCTCCTCTATACCATCCAACAGGCTATCTAACTTACAATCCCGTTGGGAATATTTGGCAGCTACTGCTACTTGGTCATATGCGAAATTAAACTTCTTTCCCATCAGACCCTAAAGATCCGACCCGGGCCATGTGATTCGGATCAAGCTTGGTATACCGTGTTTTTACCATGGCCCAGGCCTCTCACGCACCCTCCCGGCAGGCCAATATTTTCCATAATTGGATACGTCGCTGCGCTCCCTTGAATAGCTCTACAAGCTCCTCCATACTTCATGGAGGGGAGGCGGATGGCCATAAGGCCTTCGCAACACTCCGCATTGCCTGCCGAGGTTGCTCGTGCATTTGCGACAGTCCCTGCAGCAGATCATCTGACAATCCAGACATCTCCTCTTCGGGACGACCTGTCAGCATACCTGCAAACATAACTTTGTCAGTACCTTTCATCTCCGAACTATTATAAGGTAAGTTCGGTCACATACTGAATATGCCGCCTCGCAGCCTTTTATTCTCCTTCACGGAGTCGGCCTGTTGGGTCCACACATATTTCAGTTCCTCGCCCAACTGGATGTTGGAATCCTGGAGTTTGTTTTTCTCCTCTCTGACTTGGGTCAAAACGCGCTCGCCTGCGGCATGTAGTCTTTTTGCTTCTTTCTCGCCCGCTTGAGCGGCCTTCAGTTTCTCTTCCAGTTGGTCCAATGACCCTGTTATGAGACAAGCAATAGTATCAGCACGGCTGGCATATAATCATTGTTTCTTGATGGAGGGAAATATTACCAGAGGATGCCTTCTTGAACTTTTCCAGTTCGGTGGTAGCAGCAGTTAGCTGTGTCCGGCACTTTTCTAGCTTTGGGGCTAGCAGGTCATTCTTCTCCGTAAGAACCTGGTTATACAACAATCCTTAAATCATTTGTACCAACTGCTTCAAGTCTCGGGGGCTGCTGGGACATGGTTATGAAATTCGAACAAGGTAAACTTACCTGCACATCTTTTAAATGCTGCTCTGAGGCTCAGTTAAGCCCATCTCGAGCAGCCCGGATGTATGCATCAGCCGAGCTGAAGGCGCCGAATGCCTCTTTTGAGAAGAGGGGATTTCATCAAACAGCCCTCTGGCACCGATGATTCATGGCGCTCTCCACTTCCGAGTTGGTGACGAACATATCTTCCGAGCCCTCAGCAGAAGGATAGTCCGGCGCCACTCCCATATCGGGCCCCGTCTCCTTGGCTGGGAATGAATCCTGGTTATTGGGAGTATGACTGGCCGGGTCTCCGGACACAGTCCGTCGAACCTTTTTTCTGATACAAGACAAACATAGGAGTCATAGTTGGACGCGACTGCTAAAGAACATAGTTACGGACCCATACCTCTTCGATGAAGGCTCGGCCGTATCTTCGTTTGCCTTCCTCTTTGAAGACCTGCCCGGCGTGGGGCCGCTCTCTTTGGAGATGCCCCTAGGGCAGCACGACGCGCCGAACGCCTCCTCTTTTGAGCACAGACAGTGCGGTGGGTGAGGAAGAATGAGAAAACTCTCTTCGACAAGGTGTCTCTGGATTACTTACGTGTGAAGCGGGGAGCAGACCGGGGTAATCGGCGACGATGGGTACATCCGTACCGTCAAAGCTCGTATATAGAATATTCCATCCTCAAGCTTCACAAATATGTCCGGATCTTCTTCATATCCGGGGTCAAGATCCCAGTTGCAATTCTCCGGCTGAGGGGCAGGGTCATGGATCCCCTTGACAGCTTTTCGCCATTCCTATTATAAGAAGATAGGATACTGCCCGTCAAAAATAATTTAGGGAGAGGAGTAAAATACTGGAGTTAAAAGCTTACCCAACTAGGAGGATTATACATGGAAAATCCGTCTCGATATTGGAGATGGGTGAACTCCTCCTTCTCCCCTTTATATAGTCCGGCCAATATTTTGGCCAAAGCGGCGGGGGTCTTCGGGCCCTTCCGACCGTAGCGTGAGGCGTCGTCTTCCCCATTGTATTGCCACATGGGTAGCCCTCTATATTGGAGTGGTTGGTCCCCCCGCGCTATGGAGATCGCCATTACCTCGACTATAGACAATCCATACTGGGAAATCATCTTAATCTTGCCCAGCAGCAGACTGATCTCTGCGCTATCCTCTTCCTCGAGGCTCCGAGGATGCCAGCTATGGTGTTTCTTCAACGAAACACTTGAAAATATGGGAAGGCCCATACAGATAGGGTCGGGAAGAGCGACGTCATCAATATAGAACCATTCAGAAGGCCATTCTTTGGAAGCCTTCTTCGGCATGCCAGACAGGTATCCGGTGCCGGCGATGCGCCACACCTTGGCTCCCCCCACTTCAAATATTGACCCTCCTTGATTGCGAGGGACGAGGCAGAACAGTCTTCTCCATAAATCCAAATGGGCTCGCAGCCCAGGAATAGCTCGCATAGAGCGACATTACCCGTGATATGCAGGATAGAGGCGGGGGTGAGACTATGCAGTTGGAGGTCGTAATACTCCAGCAGACCTCGGAGGAAGGGATGGATCGGAAATCCAGCACCTCGTAACAAGAAGGGGACGAAGCATACTCGTTCCCCCTGGATGGATTGGGGAAGTTCTCCCCTTGAGCCCCGCCATTGAAGGACGTCATCCCTGCTCGTACGGGGACCAAATCCACGGGGGCAAGAAAGCCCTGTGTTTGCAGCTTCACCAGCTGACTATGAGAAACTAAGCATCTCTCCCACTTCCCCTTTTCGGAGTTGTGGGGACGGGAGGAATAGCTGGGAGCGCTAGCCATGTTGGGATGGTTCTGCTCCGCAAGCTCTGAGGATCTCTTCCGTGGATTTGGAGGGGGTCTGAGATGTATTCTCTTTAAATAGGCACCTTTCTGGTATGGTCAGGGTGGTATATGTAAAAATACCTCGACCTCTTGTATTCATTCAACACATGGAAGCTAGAGTCAGGAAGGCGTAGAAGCCAAGGGGTGCGACATTAAATGGACAGCCGAATACACCACTTTAAAGTCATAAGAGGAAGAACCCGCCTTGTAATGCCAAAGACTATCTGTATGCCGAACACCTCGTCATTGAAGCCAGGTTCAGGGGCTACTGAGGGAGTCTTGGACTAAGGGGTCCTCAGGTGTCCGACGTATTGGATATGGGCCGGACTGATGGGCTGTGAAGATACGAAGACTGAAGACTCGACCCGTGTCCGGATGGGACTCTCCTTGGTGTGGGAGGCAAGCTTGGCGACCAAATATGAATATTCCTTTCTCTGTAACAGACCTTGTGTAACCCTAGATCCCTCCTGTGCTTATATAAACCGGAGGGCTAGGTCCGTAGATACCCCCGAATAATCATAGCTAGACTAGACTTTAAGGTGTAGTCATTACGATCCCGTGGTAGATCAACTCTTGTAATACTCATATCCATCAAGATCAATCAAGCAGGACGTAGGGTATTACCTCCATAGAGAGGGACCGAACCTGGGTAAAACATTGTGTCCCATGTCCCTTGTAACCATTGATCCTAGACGCACAGTTCGGGACCCCCTACTCAAGACCCACCGGTTTTGACACCGACAGCCTCCCCCAGGCTATAAATGAGGAGAGGGGCGGAGCCCCCTCGCTCATCTCTGCCTTCTTGCCGATTGCTCCTTCTTTTTCCTCCTCGCTTCGCCGTCTTGCTGCTACCCCATTGCACCAACAAAGTGTTTATCGGTCGTAGAGAAAGGGAAGGCTCGCCAGGAGGGGCCCGGCTCGCCACTGCCCAAAAGGGGGCGTGGCCGCCCCCGTAAGCACGCTGCGACCCCTGCTGTGGCTCCTCGAGGGCGCGGACGTACTCCTTCGGAGACCAGTGTCGTCCTTGGTGGCCGCAGTGGTGCCTCCTCCCATGGCGGGGGCTGATACGTCTCCGTCGTATCTACTTTTCCAAACACTTTTGCCCTTGTTTTGGACTCTAAGTTGCATGATTTGAATGGAACTAACCCGGACTGACGCTGTTTTCAGCAGAATTGCCATGGTGTTATTTATGTGCAGAAACAAAAGTTCTCGGATGACCCGAAACTCCACGGAGATTATTTTTGGAAATAATAAAAAATACTAGCAAAGAATCAAGGACAGGGGCCCCACACCCTAGCCACGAGGGTGGGGGGTGCGCCCCCTGCCTCGTGGGCCCCCTGGAGCTCCACCGACCTCAACCTTGACTCCATATATTCGTGTTCGGGGAGAAAAAAATAAAGGAGAAGGATTCATCATGTTTTACTATACGGAGCCGCCGCCAAGCCCTAAACTCTCTTGGGAGGGCTGATCTGGAGTCTGTTCGGGGCTCCGGAGAGGGGAATCCATCGCCATCGTCATCATCAACCTTCCTCCATCACCAATTTCATGATGCTCACCGCTGTGTGTGAGTAATTTCATCGTAGGCTTGCTGGACGGTGATGGGTTGGATGAGATTTATCATGTAATCGAGTTAGTTTTGTTAGGGTTTGATCCCTAGTATCCACTATGTTCTGAGATTGATGTTGCTATGACTTTGATATGCTTAATGCTTGTCACTAGTGGCCGAGTGCCATGATTTCAGATCTGAACCTATTATGTTTTCATGAATATATGTGAGTTCTTGATCCTATCTTGCAAGTCTATAGTCACCTACTATGTTTTATGATCCGGCAACCCCGAAGTGACAATAATCGGGACCACTCCCGGTGCTGACCGTAGTTTGAGGAGTTCATGTATTCATGATGTGTTAATGCTTTGGTCCGGTACTCTATTAAAAGGAGGCCTTAATATCCCTTAGTTTCCACTAGGACCCCGCTGCCACGGGAGGGTAGGACAAAAGATGTCATGCAAGTTCTTTTCCATAAGCACGTATGACTATATTCGGAATACATGCCTACATTACATTGATGAATTGGAGCTAGTTCTGTGTCATCCTAGGTTATTACTATTACATGATGAACCACATCCGACATAATTCTCTATCACCGATCCATAGCCTACGAGCTTTCCATATATTGTTCTTCGCTTATTTACTTTTCCGTTGCTATTGTTATCATAACTACAACACACCAAAAATATTACTTTTGTTATCGTTACCTTTTGCTACCGTTACCACTACTATCATATTACTTTTCTACTAAACACTTTGCTGCGGATATTAAGTTTCCAGGTGTGGTTGAATTGACAACTCAGCTGCTAATACTTGAGAATATTCTTTGGCTCCCCTTGTGTCGAATCAATAAATTTGGGTTGAGTACTCTACCCTCGAAAGCTGTTGCGATCCCCTATACTTGTGGGTTATCAAGACTATTTTCTGGCGCCGTTGCCGGGGAGCATAGCTCTATTCTTTGAGTCACTTGGGATTTATATCTGCTTATCATTATGAAGAACTTGAAAGATCCAAGAACCAAGATTTATCCCTCAACTACGAGGGGAGGTAAGGAACTGCCATCTAACTCTACACTTGATTCACCTTCTGTTTTGAGTAAGCTTGCGACACCTAAACCTGCTTCTGCTATTAATTCTGATATGTCGCATATTATTGATGATGCCACTTCTTCTATGCATGATACTTATGATGAAACTACTTCTATGCTTGATACTACTATGCCACTTGGTGAATTTCTTGATGAAAAACTTGCTAGGGTTAGAGAGAATGAAATTATTGAAACTGATAATATTGATGAAAGTGATGATGAAGGCTCTCCTAATAAATATGAATTGTTTGTTGTGCTTGAGGGCTATGTTATGGATGAAGAAACTAAAAGAGATTTTCTCGCTTGCAATGATAGAAGTGATCTTATGAAATTATTAGCTAAACTTAAACAAAAAACACTGAATGCTAGAATGAAATATGATCCTGCTTATGCTACTTCACCTATCGTTGTTACTGATAAGGATTATGAATTCTCTATTGATCCTGATATAATTACTTTGGTTGAATCTGATCCTTTTTATGGATATGAATCTGAAACTATTGTGGCACATCTTACTAAATTAAATGATATAGTCACCCTGTTCACTAATGATAAGAGAACCCGCTACTTTTATATCCTTAAAATATCCCTGTTGTCATTAAAGGGTGATGCTAAGATATGGTTTAATTCTCTTGATCCTGGTTGTGTGCGTTGTCCCCAAGATATGATTTATTACTTCTCTACTAAATATTTCCCCGCTCATAAGAAACAAGCTGCTTTAAGGGATATATATAATTTTGTGCAAATTGAAGAAGAGAGTCTCCCACAAGCTTGCGGGAGGCTTCTTCAATTACTTAATGCTTTGCCTGATCATCCTCTTAAGAAAAATGAAATACTCGATATCTTTTATACAGGACTAACCGATGCTTCTAGAGACCACCTGGCTAGTTGTGCTGGTTCTGTTTTCAGGGAAAGAACACTGGATGAAGCTGAAATTCTATTGAATAATATGTTGACAAATGAAAATAATTGGAAACTTCCTGAGCCAACTCCTGAGCCTATTCCTAAACCAACTCCAAAGAAAAGGGGTGTTCTATTTCTCAGTCCTGAAGATATGCAAGAGGCAGAGAAATCTATGAAACAAAAGGGTATTAAAGCTGAAGATGTTAAGAATTTACCTCCTATGGAAGAAATACATGGTCTTAATTTACCGCCTATTGAAGAAACACATGGTCTTGATAACCCGACACAGGTAGTAAAGGTAGATTCTCTCTATAGATATGATAAAGCTGAAATCCCTCCTACTAAGTTTGCTAGCCAATGTTTGGATGAGTTTGATAACTTTATGGTTAAGCAAGAAGACTTCAATGCTTATTTTGGTAGAGAACTGAAACAAAATGCTTATATGATTGAACACTTGGGTGATTATATGTCTAGAGTTAAAGGTGAACTTAAACTCATTAGTAAACATGCTTCTATGGTTTCCACTCAAGTAGAACAAGTACTTAAAGCTCAAAATGATTTGCTCAATGAATTGAATAGTAAGAATAATGACTATGCTATTAGAGTGGCTACTAGAACTGGTAAAATGACTCAGGAACCTTTGTATCCTGAAGGCCACCCTAAGAGAATTGAGCAAGATTCTCAGAGAAATAATATAGATGCACCTAGTCCTTCTAAAAGGAAGAAAAAGAAAAATGATAGGACTTTCCATGCTTCTAGTGAACCTGTTATTGACACACCTGAGAATCCAAATGATATCTCTATTTCTGATGCTGAAACACAATCTGGTAATGAACATGAAACTAGTGATAATTTTAATGATAATGTTCATGTTGATGCTCAACCTAGTAATGACAATGATGTAGAGATTGAACCTGCTGTTGATCTTGATAACCCACAATCAAAGAATCAACGTTATGATAAGAGAGACTTTGTTGCTAGGAAGCACGATAAGGAAAGAGAGCCTTGAGTTCAGAAACCCATGCCTTTTCCTCCTAAGCCATCCAAGAAAAAGGATGATGAGGATTTTGAGCGCTTTGCGGAAATGATTAGACCTATCTTTTTGCGTATGCGTTTGACTGATATGCTTAAAATGAATCCTTATGCTAAGTACATAAAAGATATTGTTACTAATAAAAGAAAGATACTGGAAGCTGAAATTTCCACCATGCTTGCTAATTATACTTTTAAGGGTGGAATACCTAAAAAGCTAGGAGATCCAGGAGTACCAACTATACCATGCTCCATTAAAAGAAACTATGTTAAAACTGCTTTATGTGATCTTGGAGCCGGTGTTAGTGTTATGGTTCTCTCTTTATATCATACACTTGATTTGAATAAGTTGACACCTACTGAAATATCTTTGCAAATGGCTGATAAATCAACTGCTATACATGTCGGTATTTATGAGGATGGGCCTGTTGTGGTTGCAAACGTTACTATTTTAATGGACTTTGTTATTCTTGATATTCCCGAGGACGATAGTATGTCTATTATTCTTGGAGGACCCTTTTTGAATACTGCAGGGGCTATTATTGATTGCAACAAAGGTAATGTCACTTTCCATGTTAATGGTAATGAGCATACGGTACACTTTCCGAGGAAACAACCTCAAGTCCACAGTATAAATTCTATTGGAAAAATTTCAACAATCACTATTGGAGGTTTTGAATTTACTCTTCCTACTGTCAAGAAGAAATATGATATTCGGGGACGTGCATATCCCCGTTGAGGTAACCTAGTGTTATTTGAAAATTCTCCGGTTCCGTGTTACTCGGAATGAGTTTGTTAACAAGACTTGATCAACCTTGTTAGTGGATTCCTTTTGATGAGCATGAGATGGATGAATTTAGAAAACACAACTCTCTGTACCCTCTTTTTATTTTCTGTTATTTATACTAAATAAAGCAAAAATAGTAATTTCTGTCTGTTTTCTGAATTATCTGTGCAATATAAAAATACCCCAAAAATAAAAGTTCTCCAAATGCCCTAAAATTTAAATATGATTTTTCTGTAATATTTGAGAATATCTGGCACTGAGAACACAACAGGGGGAGCAAGCACCTGGCCATGAGGGTCCACGGCGCGCCCACCCCCTGGGCACGCCCCCTGCCTTATGGGCCCATGGTGGCTCCCCTACACTTATTCTTGCACCCACACACTTCTTCTTCCTCCCCAAAAAATCACTAACCAGCTCAAGCACGAGTTCTAGCTCATTTTGCTGCGATTTTCGATCTCTTTGCTCGAAGCACCTCTCACAAAACTGCTTTGGGGGATTGTTCCTTGGTATGTGACTCCTCCATTGGTCCAATTATTTTTTGTTCTAGTGCTTTATTCATTGCAAATTTGTGCTGCCTAGGTGACCATGTTCTTGAGCTTGCATGTCAAATTTATATGGTTCCAAGTAGTTCTAATGCATGATATAGGTCCTAGGCACTTGTAGGAGTAGTTGCTATCAATTTTGTTGATTTTGGTTTACTTTTATTTGAAGTTACTAAAAATTTCAGAAATTTTGCAGAGAAAAAAATATGCTTAGGAAAATGTACCAAGGTGGTTCTTCAAGGAAACAAGGACCCAGGCTTGCAATGCGTGATGCTGATGACGAGCCACCAAGGGACGCTCCAGTGCGGCCTTGTGAATGGCCTTCAGAGGACTTCATGGATCGAGGAGGAATTAAGAAAGAATTTAACGCATATTTGTGTAACGCTGATCTTGTGAGCTTCGAGGCAGAAAAGTGCCGTCAGTACCACTATCTCACTAGTTCCTTTGTGAGGAGGCTTGAATTTTCATCTTCACGTAATTCTCAAACTGTCCTGTCTGATCTTTATGAAAATTCTTATACTATGGACCTAGAGGACCTTACCACTACTTGCAAACTTCCATAGTGGGGTAGTGCTAGTGAACCTCGCAAATCTGAATTTAGAGATTTTCTTGCTAGTATAACTATGGGGGAATCTAGAGATATATCACAAGCTACCATAGGGAGCATTCATTTTCCTGCTATACATTATTTTTCTCTCTTCATAGGTAGGTGCATAAATGGCAAAGATGAAGCATGTCATATGTGTGTCCCTGACCTCAGTATTCTTAGGAGTGATGTGTTAGGAGATAAATCTTATAATTTGGGAGCCATTGTTGCACGTAGGTTGCATCATAATAGATTTAATGGAGATTTCTTCGGTGGAATTTATGCAACCCGTATAGCTAATTTTCTTGGTATAACCATACATGAGGATGATATTGAGTTTCCTCCTACTTATATGGATTATGAGGCTATGGTTCGTCATCATTTTGTTGAGAAGAACGATCAGTTCCTCCAGTACCGACTAATCTTTGACAGACGACGCACCTATCATGTTGCTCTCCCTGCTTCTACTTTCTTTGACTTGCAGGCAAAAGGGAGATATTTTCTAACCATAGAGGAGGCGGAAGAGTATAAGAGGAGGGCTGAGATAGCTCGCCTCCAAGCTGCAACCCACGATGCAATGACTGCTGCATCTCAGTACGACCCCAACTACAACTTTGGATATCCGCCAGGCCATCCGTGGCATTATACCAACTTAGACCAAAAGCCAAGCTTGGGGGAGTACGTATTTCCCACCGACATTGCATTTATGTTCACACACTCATTGCTAGTTGTCGGTGATCATACTTTTTCATTGTAATATCCATGCTAGTTTATTTCTTTTTTATGCTTTCTTCTCGTGTGTTTGATAAACCTTAAGAAAAACAAAAAAAAATAGTTGTAGCTTTTAGCTAGTTTTAATTTCCATGCTTGTAGTAGTAATTAAAAAGATAACCCAAAAAGATTTCTTGTTCTTCTTTTACTTGTTGGGAGCTTTCCCGTGTAAATAGTTTTATTTCTTTTCTTTGGGGGGCGATAGGAGAAGACCATGATTAAATTGTTGAAGTGACTCCCATATGCATTATTGTTGATTTAACCAAGAGTCCATATTGCCTTGTCTTCTTCTGTTTATTGAATGCTTGCAGATTCCAACTTAGTCCAATGCACGTGCAATGTTATTATTATTCACATCATTCGGTCGTGCAAGTGAAAGGCAATTATGACGATATATGATGGACTGATTAATATGGGAGAAGCTAGTATGAACTCGACCTCTCTTGTTTTTGTAAATATGATTAGTTCATCGTTCCTGATTCAGCCCATTATGAATAAACATGTTTGCAATGACAATTAGAGATTATAGTTGCTTATTCCATGCTTAGTTAGCTAGGAGCTTAAAATGGTTTACCTTGCGTGCCAACAAGCTATTAAATGGTTGTGATGTGGTACGATAGGGTGGTATCCTCTTTTGAACGATTCGAGTGGCTTGACTTGGCACATGTTCACGCATGTAGTTGAAACAAAATCAACATAGCCTCTAAGATATTTATGTTCATGGTGCATTATATCCTACTCATGCTTGCATTCGGTGTTGATTAATTTTAATGCATGTTCACGACTGTTGTCGCTCTCTAGCTGGTCGCTTCCCCGTCTTTTTCTAGCCTTAACCTGTACTAAGCGGGAATACTGCTTGTGCATCCAATCCCGTAAACCCCAAAGTTGTTCCATATGAGTCCACCATACCTACCTATATACGGTATCTACCTGCCGTTCCAAGTAAATTTGTATGTGCCAAACTCTAAACCTTCAAATAAACATTCTGTTTTGTATGCTCGAATAGCTCATGTATCAACTAGGGCTGTCAGTATCTTCCATGTTAGGCGGGTTATTCTCAAGAGGAGTGGACTCCGCTCCTCACTCACGAGAAAATGGCTGGTCACCGGGATGCCCAGTCCCATGCTTTATGCAACTCAAATCAAAATAATCACAAACAAAACTCCCCCGGGAATGTTGTTAGTTGGAGGCACTCGTTGTTTCGAGAAAGCCATGGATTGATGCTTGTTGGTGGAGGGGGAGTATCAACTTTACCATTCTGTTTGGGAACCGCCTATAATGTGTGTAGCATGGAAGATATCGCCATCTCTTGGTTGTTATGTTGACAATGAAAGTATACCGCTCAAAATTTTATTCGCCTATATTTCAAAATCAAGCTCTGGCACCTCTACAATTCCCTGCTTCCCTCTACGAAGGGCCTATCTATTTACTTCTATGTTGAGTCATCATCCTCTTATTAATAAGCACCAGTTGGAGAGCACCGCTGTCATTTGCATTCATTACTGTTAGTTTACATTGAGTATGACTTGACTAGATCTCTTTTACCATGAATTACAATGTCTAGTCAGTCCTTGATCTTTAAAGGTGCTCTGCATTTATGTTTTGCGATCTCATAAAGCGCTAGCGAGATACCATCTTGTTATATCATATTATGATTGTTTTGAGAAAGTGTTGTCATCCGAGATTTATTATTACTGCTCGCTAGTTGATTATGCCATTGATATGAGTAAACATGAGACCTAAGAGTTATTGTGAATATGGTTAGTTCATAATCTTTGCTGAAAACTTGAATGCTGGCTTTACATATTTACAACAACAAGAGCAAATAGAGTTTGTAAAAGTTTTTCTTTATCACTTTCAGTTTATCAACTGAATTGCTTGAGGACAAGTAAAGGTTTAAGTTTGGGGGAGTTGATACCTCTCCGTCGTATCTACTTTTCCAAGCAGTTTTGCCCTTGTTTTGGACTCTAACTTGCATGATTTGAATGGAACTAACCCGGATTGACGCTGTTTTCAGCGGAATTGCCATGGTGTTATTTATGTGCGGAAACAAAAGTTCTCGGAATGACCTGAAACTCCATGAAGATTATTTTTGGAAATAATAAAAAATATTGGCAAAGAATCAAGGCCAGGGGGCCCACACCCTAGCCACGAGGGTGGGGGGCGCGCCCCTGCCTCGTGGCCCCCCTTGAGCTCCACCGACCTCAAACTTGACTCCATATATTCGTGTTCGGGGAGAAAAAAATAAAGGAGAAGGATTCATCGCGTTTTATGATACGGAGCCACCGCCAAGCCCTAAACTCTCTCGGGAGGGCTGATCTGGAGTCCGTTCGGAGCTCCGGAGAGGGGAATCCGTCGCCATCGTTATCATCAACCTCCTCCATCACCAATTTCATGATGCTCACCACCGTGTGTGATTAATTCCATCATAGGCTTGCTGGACGGTGATGGGTTGGATGAGATTTATCATGTAATCGAGTTAGTTTTTTTAGGGTTTGATCCCTAGTATCCACTATGTTCTGAGATTGATGTTGCTAGGACTTTGCTATGCTTAATGCTTGTCACTAGGGCCCGATTGCCATGATTTCAGATCTGAACCTATTATGTTTTCAGGAATATATGTGAGTTCTTGATCCTATCTTGCAAGTCTATAGTCACCTACTATGTTTTATGATCCGGCAACCCCGAAGTGACAATAACGGGACCACTCCCGGTGATGACCGTAGTTTGAGGAGTTCATGTATTCACTATGTGTTAATGCTTTGGTCCGGTACTCTATTAAAAGGAGGACTTAATATCCCTTAGTTTCCACTAGGACCCCGCTTCCACGGGAGGGTAGGACGAAAGATGTCGTGCAAGTTCTTTTCCATAAGCATGTATGACTATATTCGGAATACAAGCCTACATTACATTGATGAATTGGAGCTAGTTCTGTGTCATCCTAGGTTATGACTATTACATGATGAACCGCATCCAGCATAATTCTGTATCACCAATCCATTGCCTACGAGCTTTCCATATATTGTTCTTCGCTTATTTACTTTTCCGTTGCTATTGTTATCATAACAACAAAACACCAAAAATATTACTTTTGCTATCGTTACCTTTTGCTACCGTTACCACTACTATTATGTTACTTTGCTACTAAACACTTTGCTGCAGATATTAAGTTTCCAGGTGTGGTTGAATTGACAAGTCAGCTGCTAATACTTGAGAATATTCTTTGGCTCCTCTTGTGTCAAATCAATAAATTTGGGTTGAATACTCTACCCTAGAAAGCTGTTGCGATCCCCTATACTTGTGGGTTATCAGGGGCCGCTCTTTCGCCGAGGGGAGGCGCGCCATGATCGCCTGGCCTTCTCAACCGCGCTTCCATTCGGCAGAGGTGCTCCCGGAGTTTGTCGTGTGGTTGGAGCAGCCGGCTGGCACTTGGCTCCAGCTTCCGCACTCCTTTGCCGGCGATCTGCCGGCCGCGGGTCTCGATGGCTTCTGGCTGCAAGCGGATGGCTGCTGCAGCAAGGCCTCGTGGGCCGCGGTGGAGGTTTCTGCCGCGGGCAACGCGGTCCTAGCCCGCGGTTGGTAGACATTTTCCCGCATGCGCAGCTTCAGCAAGAGGTCCACCCTCCACTTCAAGTACGACGACGTCGCGATCCTCTACGTGAGGGTATTTGGGGAAGATGGTCGTCCCACAGGGTGCTGCCCCGAGGACAGTGGCAACGACGACGAGCTTGCCTTGATGACGGCCATGGCGACATGAGGGCAAGCTTGGCCTTGGCGACGGCCGTGGCTCGTCCAGCGGTGGCAGCTCCTCCTCCAGCGAGAGCTCCAGCAGCGGCGTCTATGACCAGCCGCCACACTGCTGGGCTCGCTTTGAGGACGGTGGCGGGTTGTCCCATCATCGTGCTCCGGTGAAGAGCGAGGAGGGCTTCGGCTGAGTCGGCGGGGGGGGGGGGGGGGGGCTGGGAGTCGACCCTCGTGAGCTGCCGTGGTTGTGTGTGCCATTTTTGCTCGTCCTTTCCTTTCTTCCTGCTTTTCATAAAACAAGCATGGGGCCCTGCGAGGGCATGTAATGAACCGTGATTTTTATGCTCCGATGCTATGTTTATTGTTTCTGTGTTGTGTTGTGACATTCGTGCTCCATGTAGACATAGAGGGATAACTTAGCTTGATACGCCCGGGGTAGTTTCCTGTCTCGTGAGGTCGCACCTTCTGGCATCTAGTGAGGCCTCCTTGCCGCTGACTCGGGAGCCGTTGACCTCGGGAGGCATCGCAAAGCTGCAGAATTCATTAGGACATCTCTCGGGTGCCTTGTTCTTCCTTGCACGAGCCCTCAGGCATGGGCTAATCATGGCCTAGTGCACTACGTCGCGGTACCCGTGGGGCACGGAATTAGGAGGGTGCGCCAATCACGAGCTCAATCGAGGGGGCCTCGCGAAGATCAAGGGAGCCGAAGCTATGGGGTGACAGGGCTTTGGCGAGGTGTGTCTGTGGTTTAGGCTAGCCCAGTGCACGCACACACCTGCCCAGCCCCCGCGTGAGGCACACGAGGGAGAGCGTCGGGCAACTGCCGTCCTCCCTGACGCAAAACAAAGAAGCGAGCGTAGAATTAGAGGAAAAGGGGACTCAACCAAGCAATCGAGAAATGCCAGAACTCCAAATTTCACAAAAGGTTGCGAACCAACTATAGAAAGCAAATGAATAGCCGCGACCGGCACCTAGTCTAGTCTTCTCACCAGCGCGGAGCTAGGTGCTGCCACTAGGACGTGGGAGGGAGCCCTCGAGGCCCAAGGGCGGCACTCCGGAGACTCCGGGGCATGTACAGCCTCACTCATTATTACGTGAGAGTGTCACGAGCGGAGACCTTCATAGGCACTAGGCCTTGCTTCATGGATAGAACTTCCGGAGGTGCTGGATGTTCTAGTCGTTCTGGATGGGGATCCCATCCTGCATATCCAGGCGCGCGGCGCCAGGCCTGGAGACACGGGCAATCCTAAACAGGCCCTCCCACATGGGTGAGAGCTTATGCAGCCCTTCCCTGGAGAGAACCCGCCTCAGGACGAGATCGCCCATCGCGAGCGTCCTGGAGCAGACACTGCGACAGTGGTACCTCCACAGCGCCTGGTGATACATTGCTGCTCAGAGTGAGGCTTGGCGGCGACATTCCTCCCCCAACACGAGGTCCATCCCCCGCATGGTGTCTTGACGTGCCTCGTCAAATGCCAAGACCCGCCTGGAGTGATGCTTGACCTCGTGAGGGAGAACCACTTCGGCTCCGTAGACGAGGAAGAATGGAGCTCACCCGTTGGCTTGGTGGCGGTGGTGCGGATGGACCACAACATGGACTGGAGCTCGTCATGCCAACCCTTGCCGCATGCCTCGAGCTTCTTCTTGAAGGTCCTTGTCTTGAGGCCTCTCGAGACATCCACGTTGGCGCGCTCAGCTTGGCCATTGCTTCTGGGGTGTGCCACTAAGGCGTAGCATATCTGCGTTCCAAGATTAGCACAATATGTTTTGAAGAGATTGCTAGTGGAATGTGAGCCGTTGTCGGTGATGATGCGATTAGGAACTCCGAAGTGTCCCACGAGGCCCTTGATGAACTTGACTGTGGAGCCGGCTGGGATCGTGCGGACGGCTTCCACCTCCGCCCACTTGGTGAACTTGTCGATGGTGACGTAGACGTAGCGGTAGCCCCGGGGCGCTCGAGGGAATGGACCTAGGATGTCCACCCCCAGACCTCAAACGACCATGAGAGTGGGATAGTCTGGAGGCCCTGAGCAGGCTGGTGGATTTGCTTGGCATGGAACTGGTAGGCTTCACATGATCTCACTAGCTCGGTTGCATCGTTGAGTGTCGTGGGCCAGCAGAATCCGTTGCGGAACGCCTTGCCCACCAAGGTGCGTGATGATGAGTGTTGTCCGCAGTCCCCTCCATGTATGTCGGCTAGCAGCTCACACCCCTATTCCCTGGAGACGCATCGCAAGGAAACAGTCCCGGGTGCAGTAGGCTGTAGCTTGCCGAGCCACGCGTTCCGCGTCCTCCTCCTTCTCCGGCAGGGTCCCTTGCAGCAGGTACGCCTTGAATTCTTCAGTACAACACCACTCCTGGGGTTCGAGCGCAAGGAGCAGGCGCGTTTTGAGGTCGGGCCGCACACAGGGGCTCCTGAGGTTGGTGGCGAGGGAAGCTCCTCCTGAGGCGGTGCCAACTCCGTAGCAGGAGGGGCCGTTGAAGGCTTGAAGAGCCGCTCCTCGAAGACGCCAAATTCCTGTGGCTGACGCCTGGACGCCCTCTTGGCGATATAGTCAGCTTCCTTGTTTGTGCCACGTGGCACATGCTGCAGTTCCAGGCCCAACAATTGCTTCTCCATTGTGCATACATCCGCGAGGTATGCCTCCATGTGCTCGTCCTTCGGCTCATACACCTTGTTGGAGAAGTTGACGAGGAGCTGAGAGTCGCCCTTGATGGTGAGGCACTTCACTCCCAAGGCCACCGCAGCCTTGAGGCTGGCGATCAAACCTTCGTACTCCGCGATGTTGTTGGAGACCTTCTCACCCTGCTGGAAGCAGAGCTGCACGATGTACTAGAGCTTGTCCTAGGTGGGTGAGATGAGTGCAGGTCCAGCGCCTGCGCCCTGGCGTGTGTAGGCACATCGAAGTACATGACCTAGACGTCTGGTGCTTCACTCCCTAGCGAGAGAGACTGATCCTTGCCTGCTTCGGGCCCTAGAGCGTCAGTCCACTCCGCCATGAAGTCGGCGAGCGCGGCTCCCTTGATGACCCTGGTGGTGCTGAACTCCAGCTGCAAGGCCTGCAGCTCGATGTTCCACTCGGCGACCCTCCCCGCTGCATTGGGGCTTCGGAGTACCCTCAACAGCGGGTAGGCTGAGACGACCTTGATTGGGTGGCCTTGGAAGTAGTGGTGCAACTTGCACGAGGCCACGAGGAGAGCGAGCAAAAGCTTCTGCGGCATGGGGTAGCGTGCCCGCATGTCTCGTAACACCATGCTGACGAAGTACACCGGGTGTTCGACGGGGGCGGAAGCGTTGGTGGAGTCCGGGTCTCCTGAGGCTGTGGCGCCTCCTGAGGCTAGGGGACCTCAGGAGCTTCATTGCCCATCGAGGCCACCGCAGCCTGAGGAGTGCCGTCTTGTGAAGCTTGGCCATCTGTTGGCGCCGCTGTGGCCTCAGGGGCGCCATGTTGGTACTGCACCGTCCCAACCAAATGTGCAGCATCGTGCGGCAGGCTCTTAGCCTGGCGCTTTTCCCGGATGGCCACCAGCACTGCGCTAGCGGAATGAGGTTTGGCGGCCAGGCAAAGCACCAGGGGCTCGAGAGGATGAGGCGCCACCATCACCGGTGGGCTAGATAGGTATCTCTTGAGGCCTTCAAACGCCATGTCGGCCTCCGGAGTCCACTCGAACGGGCCCTTCTTCTTCATCAGCTTGAAGAACGGGAGGGCGTGCTCCCCCATCTTGAAGATAAAGTGCCCCAGTGAGGTTACGCAGCCCACGAGTTTTTGCATTTCCTTAAGAGTCTGCGGCGGGCTCATGCCTTTTATTGCTTTGACCTCCTTCGGGTTCGCCTCGATCCCCCTATGTGACACGAGGAAACCCAGCAGCTTGCTGAAGGGGACACCAAACACGCATTTCTTCGAGTTGAGCCAGAGGTCTACCTTGCGCAGGTTGGCGAAAGTCTCCTCCAGATCCTGAATGAGGGTCCTTGCCTCCCAAGATTTCACCACAATGTCGTCGACATAGGCCTCGGCATTCCTCCCAAGCTGTTGGCCTAGAGCGATGTGCATAAGCTGCTGGAAGGTCGCCCCAGCGTTACGCGGCGCGAACGACATGCAGGTGTAGTAGTATACCCCGGACGAGGTTAAGAAAGTCGTCTTTTCTACGTCCTCCACCACCATCTTGATCTGGTGGTAACCTGAGAAAGCATCTAGGAAACACAGCAAGTTGCACTCGGCAGTGGAGTCAACGATCTGATCAATGCGCGGAAGTGGGAATGGGTCTTGAGGGCAGGCCTTGTTGAGGTTGGTGAAGTCAACGCACATGTGCTCCGTCCCGCCTTTCTTGGGCATGACGACCGGGTTTGCCAGCCACTTCGGGTACCGAACCTCGCGGATGACACCTGCATCTTGCAGCTTGTGGGTCTCCTGGGTGATGAAGGACTGCTTCTCTGCGGACTGTCACCGCGCCTTCGGCTTCATCGGGCGCACATTCGGGCACACCCTTAGGTGATGCTCGATTATTCCCCTCGGGACCCCGACCAACTGCTTGGGCTCCTAGCGAATACCTCCTTATTCGCGCGCAGGAAGTTCACCAATGCCTCTTCTTGCTTCGGGGCAAGGTCGGCACCTATGGTGAAGGTGGCTCCTGAGGCCCCGTCCTTGTTGACCTGCTTCGTCTTGGCCTGATCTTGAGAGAACAATTGCTTCTTCTTTGCCGGCACAACCCCTGGGTCCCAGGTGCTGATTCGCTTATGGGGTGCACTGCCGCCGCGGCCCTGGAGGCAAGCTTGACGGCCATTAGGGCCTCCTTGGTGTCTCCAGCCACGGTGAGGACGCCGTTGCTCCCCGGCATCTTCATGAGGTTGTAGGCAAGGCAAGTTGCTGCCATGAACTGAGCCAGGGCTGGGTACCCGAGGATGGCGTTGTACGGGAGGCTGATGCGAGCGATGTCGAAGTCGATAAGCTCGGTGCGGTAGTTGTCGCGAGTATCAAAGGTGACTGGGACGCGGATCTGCCCTAGGGGGCTGGTCGAATCGCCACCAACTCCGGAGAAGGGATTAGTGTGACGGAGCCGGCCGTACGACATGTGGAGGAAGCCGAAAGCTTCCACAGAGAGCACGTTGAGGCCATCCCCGAGATCGCGCTATCAACTTATTTCATCTTTCTCGATGATTAGGACAAAATTGTATCCCTTAGGAACCGTACATGCACCTTTGTTTGGATGCCGATCTAATATTGTTACAATACGAAATACTTGAAGGCCACACGCAATTGACTCACCTACATTTTATGCTCCCACCCTTTTGTAGAAAAAGCCTCTGCCTCTGGGGAAGTGCTCACATCAACTCCAATTTGGATCGTCGATGAGGGTCTTGGTTACCGCCATGTTGCAAATGGTGGGTGTGCAAAGCATTGGAAGTGCGCCCGAGCTAGTGGTGGTCGCCGGATGGTCCCCTGAGTCGAAGGTGAGGTCGGCCTTGGGTACCGCCCATCTCGGGGGAGGTCCCTGCTGCATAGAGGAGGTGCCCATTTGGTGGAAGAACTGCTTGACGTGGCGATCCAGGGTGGTGCCTGCGAGCCGCCAAGGATGGCTGCAACGGCGATGGGCGCTCGTGCTATGAAGCGCGTGACAAAGAGACCGTGCAGATCTTCCCAGGAGGCTACAAAGGATCCTGGCAGGTTGAGCAGCCAGGCACGCGACACGCCTGCTAGGGTCATGGGAAACCTGTTGGCCATGACCTTGTTATCACCTCCGGCTTCTTGAACGGCCTCCTCGTACACCAGCAGGAAGGCTGCTGGATCCGCTGCGCCATTGTAGCGGGGCGGCATATCTGGCTTGAACTTATGCGGCCACGGCACCTATCATAAGGCGGGGGTGAAGGCCCGAAGGCCCATGGCACCTCCGTGCACGCCCGTTGATCCAGCCGGTGGGGCGGCGCTTGCCATCAGAGCCAAACGGAGAGACAAAGCGGGGGGAGGGGCGGAACAAGCGGAGAGGCGGAGCTCCGGTGCACCCCTACCTCGTGCGCCAAATGTCAGATTAGAATACGGCAAACCCTTGAGAGGCTCAAACTCTGGGGTGCACATGAAGAACACTCTCTCCCCGGCTTGCTCGCTCAATGATTCCACGGCCTAGCTCGACAAACCCAAAGAACAAGAGACACAGGGGATTATACTGGTTTGGGCCACCTTGCGGTGTAATACCCTACTCCAGTGTGTGGTGGATTGCCTCGGGGGGCTGAGGATGAACTAATACAATGGATGAACAGCCTCAGGAGGTGAGGTGTCATTGAGCTCGGTGAGCTGGTGAGTGTGGGGATGATCTGAATGATACGTCTCCCTCTCCCCTCCTATTGTGGTAGCTAGGTCCTATTTATAGTGGCCTTGGTCCTCTTCCCAAATGTTTAGGAGGGAAGGGATCCCACTGTCGGTGTCAAAATCGGCAGATCTCGGGTAGGGGGTCCCGAACTGTGCGTCTAAGGATCGGAGGTAACAGGAGGCAGGGGACACGATGTTTACCCAGGTTCGGGCCCTCTTGATGGAGGTAAAACCCTACATCCTGCTTGATTGACTTTGATGAGTATAGGGGTTACAAGTGTTGATCTACCACGAGATCGTAATGGCTAAACACTAGATGTCTTCCCTGTATGATTATGATTATCCCTGCCTCTACGGACTAAACCCTTCGGTTTATATAGATACCGGAGGGGGCTAGGGTTTGTACAGAGTTGGTTTACAGAGAAAGGAACCTTCATATTCTAACACCAAGTGTCGGTGTCAAAACTGGCGGATCTCGGGTAGGGGGTCCTGAACTGTGCGTCTAGGCCGGATGGTAAAAGGGGGCAGGGGACACGATGTTTTACCCAGGTTCGGGCCCTCTTGATGGAGGTAAAACCCTATGTCCTGCTTGATTAATATTGATGATATGGGTAGTACAAGAGTAGATCTATCACGAGATCAGAGAGGCTAAACCCTAGAAGCTAGCCTATGGTATGATTGTATGTTATGGTTGTTGTCCTACGGACTAAAACCCTTCGGTTTATATAGACACCGGAGAGGGTTAGGGTTACACAAGGTCGGTTACAAAGGAGGAGATATCCATATTCGTATTGCCTAGCTTGCCTTCCACGCCAAGTAGAGTCCCATCCGGACATGGGACAAAGTCTTCAATCTTGTATCTTCATAGTCTAACAGTCCGGCCAATGGAGATAGTCCGGCTGTCCGGAGACCCCCTAATCCAGGACTCCCTCAGTAGCCCCTGAACCAGGCTTCAATGACGATGAGTCCGGCGTGCAGTATTGTATTCGACATTGCAAGGCGGGTTCCTTCTCTGAATACATCATAGAAGAATTTGAATACGAGGATAGTGTCTGACCCTGCAAAATAAGTTCCACATTCCACCGTAGAGAGAATAATATTCTGGCAGATCTAATTTGCTGGCTTGTTTTGGCAGCACGACGTTATGTCATGGCCCGGTGATTATTCGAACCATTTCTTTTAACCAGCCCCGCGCATAACGCGAGGCAGTTTTTTGACACGTCTTGTTAAAGCAGAGATCGTGTCCCCTTATTACGGGATTCTCATTAATGTGGTCGTGGGTAACCCAACCGTGTCTAGGACTCCTAGATTATAGGCAAGTCCCAAACGGCTACGGAGAGGACGCTTAATATTCACCCTCTTTATAAGGGGACAAGGTTTTCGCTTTTTCCCTCTCGTGCTCAATCGAACCCTTCCCCCGCCTCGAGTTCTAACACCCAAAGCCCAGGTTAGGTGCTGCGGATCTTCAGTCATGTCCGGATCCAGCCTTCAAGGCTGATGGATGCCCTCCTCCGTTACGAAAGAGGACATCAAGAAGTTGAGGGAGGCCAGATACCTGACCGCCGAGGTTTCGCATCGGCTGCCTGCTCGAGGGCAGATCGTCCCTACTACCGAACCCAAAGAGAACATCGTGTTCGTCTCCCACTTCCTCCGAGGTCTAGGCCTCACTATGGATCCCTTCGTCAGGGGTTTGATGTTCTTTTACGGGCTAGATTTCCACGATCTAGCTCCGGACTCCTTTCTCCACATCTCAACATTTATTGTCGTGTGTGAGGCCTTCCTCCGCGTTACCCCTCACTTCGGTCTGTGGCTTAAGACCTTTGAAGTAAAGCCGAAGATGATCGAGGGGCAACATGCAGCGTGTGGAGGTGCATCAATAGGCAAGATGGTAGGAGCTCCATGGCTGAAAGGTTCCTTTCTAGAGGTGTCCGAATTATGGCAACATGAGTGGTTTTACGTCATGGCTCCCAGAAGTGCCAAGTGGGCGGCTGCCCCCGCTTTCCGCTCGGGCCCCCCACCACAACTGATGTCATGGATTAGCGGAGGTCTGAGCTGGGGTCCAGCCAAGGACGTGCCTATACTGCAAAGCCGCATCCGAGATCTCTTCGAGGAGATTTTAATTTGGCTGTGGTAATACAAGTTATGCTGGTTCGTCAAGTCCAGCCTTGCAAACGCCGGCCCCTTCGCTTGTGGGAGTTCAACCCAGAGGGACCGCATGCCATTCAAAGTTTCCTCGGCTTGACGCATGAGGAGATGTACAAGTCATTCTTCGGACCTCAAGTAGAGTGTCCGGATATTACCGAAGACGTGGGCCTGAGCAGTAACCGCGCCGCCGAACAAGTAAGAAACCCTCTGGCCGAACACACTGTCTTTTATTCATCACGAAGTTATTTCTGAGAGTTTGCTTTTTGACCAGGACTGGCTAACAAAGGCGAAGATGATTCGGTGTTTGGCCCCCCTCCCTGAGGGTTTAGAAAATCCGGTATTGGAAAAGATGCTCAAGGTCGCACCTTGCCCGTAGCCCTCGAAGGAAGGTACCGGGGGGGATAATACGGGCGGACGCGGGCCCCCATCGTTGCCCGTTCCAACCGAGGGAATGAGCGTCTCCACGAAGGAGGACAACCGAGGCAGGAAAAGGACTGCTTCCGAGGATCCGGAAGCCGAAGCCTCCAAATGGGAGAAGAAGTCTCCCACAAAGGATCCTGCCTCGGGGGGTGCTTCTGCCGCACAAAGCCCGCGGGAGGATCAACCCTCCAACAAGTCGTAAGTGATCCAAAGTACTTTAATAGTAAAGGTATGCTATCTTTTTTCTGAGAAAATAACCACTGCATATATCTTGCAGTTCGGTCCTTAGCCCCTCTCAAATGAGCTCATCTTCAGGGGATCTTCTTCCGAAGATGATGGAGAGCGAAACGCCTCCCCCGGACTCCTCTGCTCAAGAAGCGGGTGACCCCGAAGTGTCGTCACGGAGGGCCCCTCCAGATCCGGTGAGGCCAGAAGATAATCCCATAGACCCCCGAAGTCCCCAGCGTCCGGCTCCTGAAGAGAGCAGACAAAAGAGTCCGGCACCGTCTGGTGTGCGGTCGGACGTTTTGAGGGAGTTGGTGGGGCGAGCGTCCATCTCAGAAGAACACCGTATGCTGATGGATATGATGATGGAGAGAATCTCGTCCGCCGAAAGCGGATTACATGAAGCCTTTATGAGTCAATTGACAGACTTTGAGGTACGTGAGATAATATGGGATAGTACTGCACATGTTAGGTGTGCCCTGTGTAGATAGTAGCCCCTGAGACTCTGGTCGTCGTCGAGAACGGCGGCGAACATAGGATCATATTCCCAGGCAATAACCAGACTGCCCCTATGTGCAGGTGGTGGAAGCTCCGGTGGCTAGCCGGACTAGTGAGTTTGCCAAATTAAAACGGCAACTGGATGCGGCAGACGCCGACATCGAGCTTGTTAACAAGAGGTTTGACGAGGCACAGGGTAAGTGTTATTATCTGGTGAACACCACATAGTAAGAGCAGCATGATGCCAGTATCTTTAATATGTTGTGACTGCAGATGGAGCTGCCATTGTGGAAACCTTGCGGGCAGGACTTGCCTGAGCCAAGGAACAAGCGAGGATTAGTAATGCCGCTGCTTTGAAGGCGACCGAGGAGTTAAAAGCTGAGAAGGCCGCACATTGCGAGAGCCAAGAGAAGATGGCCAAGATGGCCGTAGAATTAAAAGACACTGCCGACCATTGCCGGGTCCTTGAAAAACAAAACCGAGCGAAGGCAACGGACCTTGAGAAGGCCACGACGGCGGACAAAGACACCCGTTCTGCTATGAGAGCGAAGAAGGAGGAGCTGCAGGAAGCTGGGGATATTGCGGCCGGGAAACCCTTTATGTTATGGAGGAAGTTCGGAGATCCACGGTATGCCCCTCTGCATCGTCTATGGAGTTCGGCAGATGCATATATGGATCTAGCGGCGAGCGCTACCGATGCGGCCAAGTACTTCCAAGGTCAGACAGATCGGGAAGTGGACAAGCTGTTCTGGTCGCAATTCCACATTCCAGAGCGTCTGCTTTCATTGACTGACCAGCTAGCCAAATGGACCGAACTGAATAGGTTGTCCGGACTCGCCATGAGGTCTGTTGTGGATCAGCTATGGCCGAAAAAGCCAAAGCCGAACATCTATTTCAGCTTAGTGCAGCAGTTCCTTGGTGCGGTGCCGCGCATTAATGCGATGAAGAGGTCGGCATGCATAGAAGGCTCGCGTATGGCCCTTACCCGTGTTAAAGCATACTGGGCGGAGATGGACGCTACCACTGTTGCGGCACAGGGTTCGGCCATAGGCCGGGTGGCTGCCGAGCACTATTTCGAGGAGGTTCTCAAGGGTGCTCGTTTGATAGAGGCACAGTGCTCGAAGAATATTATGTTTGAGTGATATGTATTCTCATTGTAAACATAATGCTGTTATGAATTTTTTATAAGGCTATGTTTATACTTTTGCCTGAAAGTAGTATGATGCCTCCTGTGCGGCGGTTTATGTATACATGTGTATAACCTGAAAGATTGCAGCCGTCGGCTTCAACCCCCACGCATATAATGCGGAGGTGCTCGCAAAAAACGCGTGTTCACACTTAACCCAACGTCTTGGTCCTATTAAGGAGGTGATAGCGTAGCGAGCGAGGCAACCAGACTATAATGCTTTAACACTTTCACTTAGCCATAGGAGTTTGACAGTGGGGCTACTAGATAGCTCCTGGTGGCTCCGCACTCTCCCGATCACGGGGTGCGTACATGCCTGGCCGAAAAACGGCCCTTCGTTAAGACGGAGGAATTCTAACATTCCGATAGGTCATCGAGTGGTTGACCAGTCTCACGCTATATCATGACAAACACTTTTCGGCTTTCTCTACTGAGGTGCTCGTCCGGATGAACCAGGGCACAATCGCAGTAGTTCTCCTGGTGCTACCTTAGCCGGTAAAGCGGAACGTAAGGCACCAAAACACAGGAGCCGGGCAAACCCAACATTTGACCAAAGACAATGATTCGGAGCTGATGCATATAAGGCCAAACTCGCGACGCCGAACACTCCCTAAGGTATTCGGTCTTTATGCTATAAACCGAGCCTAAATAGTGCCCTTCGTAAGAAGCCCCTTGTGTCCAGGTACGTGCATTATTCTGACGTGGCCACATGCCAAGACGTCAACATCCTTCTCAACTGTGCTGAGAATTCGGTGGATATGTATCAACAAGAGACAGCAAAAAAGGTTTACACAGGGTCTTAATCTAAAAAGAATCCTTAGAGCGGATCCCTGCTGCATGTCTACACCCGTGTCTCCATTGTGCCGTATCCTAGACGGGTGTAGCACGATGATCATCTATAAAAGAGAGGAACTTAGATGAAAATGTTGCCGTGCGAAAAGATAGTTTTTAAAGAAACCACATGTAATTCAAGATGAGTAAAAATTGCCACTTGTTTGCGCGTGTTGAGCCCCTTGTATTTCTAATAGGGATGTGGCCATTGATCCGGTATAAATTACATATAGCTGCGCCGGACTCGACTAACCATGTCCGAGGTCTTGACGACCTGTTAAATGCTTTAGTTGGTGAGGCCGTTTTTAGTGTGCGGCTGCCAAGGCAGCCGCACTCTCTTCGGCGCGCAAGGATTGCTTAATACTTCCGTTTACTGTAATGATGCCACGTGGGCTGGGCATCTTGAGTGTGAGGGAAGCGTAGTGCGGTATTGCATTAAAGCGAGCGAAAGCTTCGTGTCCGAGTAGTGCTTGATAGCCACTTTGGAACGGAGCGATGTGGAAGGTTAAATGTTCGCTACGGAAGTTATTGGGGAAGCCAAATATAACTTATAGTAGTAGGAAGCCCGTGCAATGAGCCCCTGGGCCTGGCGTTACTCCTTTAAAGGTAGTATTGCTATGGCAAATTTTTGTTGGGTCTATCCCCATTTCGCGGATTGTATCCTGATATATCAGGTTTAGATTGCTGCCACCGTACATCAGGACTCGTGTGAAGTGGTATCTGTCAATTATTGGGTCTAATACCAGCGCAGCCCATCCTGCACGCCGGATACTTGCTGAGTAATCATGATGGTCGAAAGTGATCGGTTGAGACGACTAGTGGCAGGACTCCGCGGTGATAGGCCCTTGGGCATATTTTTATGGGAGTGCCGTTTTGTTTCTTCCCTTGATCACTTGTAACACGTTTACTATTTTGACTTCTGGGGGAAATTTCTTTTGTTCCCCAGTGTCTTGCTTGAGAGGCTCATCCTCATCTTCGCTTGGTGTATCCTCCCCCTTGTGTACGGTGTTGAGCTTGCTGGACTGCTTGAAGACCCAACATTCTCTGTGGGTATGATTAGCAGGTTTACCAGGGGTGCTATTGATCTGACATATTTGGTCCAGAATTTTGTTTAGGCTGGACAGTTCGTCTCTGGCGCCTTTAGAGGGTGGCTTTTGCTGACCTGGCCGGGAGCTTTTGAATCCGCCGTTTACTGTCGTGCTCTTCGTGTTGTCTTCTTTATTCCGGCGTTTGTTATTGCTGTTGCGCCGTGATTTCCCGTTTCCATCTCTAACTTCAGATGTACTGGGGTCGCTGGTGCTGCATCTAGCTAGCCAGCTGTCCTCACCCGCACGAAAGCGGGTCATGAGGCTTGTTAATGCTGCCATTATTCTCGGCTTTTCTTGGACGAGGTGTCTGGCAAGCCATTCGTCACGAACGCTATGCTTAAAAGCTGCCAAGGCTTCGGCGTCCGGACAGTCGACAATTTGGTTCTTTTTACTGTCGTCCGTCCTGTTCCAAAGTTTTCGGGCTGACTCTCCGGGCTGTTGAGTTATATGACTCAAATCGTTCGCGTTCGGAGGTCGGACATAAGTCCCTTGAAAATTTGCCCGAAAAGCATCTTCGAGCTCTTCCCAGCTTCCAATGGAGTTCTCAGGGAGGCCTTTAAGCCAGTGATGAGCTGGCCCTTTGAGCTTGAGGGGTAAGTACTTGATGGCGTGGAGATCATCTCCTTGAGCCATATGGATATGGAGGATATAGTCCTCAATCCAGACCCCAGGGTCTGTTGTTCCGTCATATGCCTCTATGTTTATGGGTTTGAATCCCTCTGGAAATTCATGGTCCAGCACCTCATCGGTGAAACATAGGGGGTGTGCGGCACCCCTGTATCTGGGTGTACCGCGTTGTTCGGATGCTTGTTGTGTTACATTGTATGATGGGGCGCGCTTGCATGGTCCATAGATGGATCTGGTTGCGCCGTCCTTTTGGTGCGAGCCCTCGCGTGGATCGCATATTGTCTTGTGAGTGGCATTGTTTGCCGCTCTATGTTGGCCGTGAGTTCATCTATCCGGCCAGGTGGCTGTTTTGATTTTTGGTTGTGGGGGGTCTGAGGCCTCCTCATCGAATTCAGGTAGCAACTTCCGCTTTGGGTAGCTCTTGGTGGGGCGATTGTCGTCGTACTTCACTGCTGTGTTGAGTACTTTACTCCATCTGATTTGGAGTGTGTCATGCACAGCCTTGAGCCTTTGCTTCTACTTTTTTAGACTCCTCGCGGTGGCAACAAGCCTTTGACGGGCATTCTGCTACTCCGGGTGCCTGTCCGGCGTTATGTCGTCCGGACTATTATCTTTGACAGAATTGGTTTGTTCGGTTTGATTCCTCGTATTACCGTGGTCCGGTAGTGGTTCGCCCTGCTCCAACGCTGGGTCTGTATGATCATTATTTTTGCCGAGGCGGGATTTGGGGCGGCGCTTGCGCCGCCGCTTTGACTACTTCTCGAGGGAACAAGCCATCGGTGCGTCCTTCCGTTCGTCGTCGTCATCTTCTTTTGGTGTGTCCACCATGTATACGTCATATGATGAAGTGGACGTCCAGCGCCCCGTGGGCCACGGTTCCTCTTCGCCTCCCACATTGTCGTCCATACCGTCGATGTCTTCAGAGTCGAAGTCGAGCATGTCGGTTAATTCATCGACAGTGGCTATTTAGTGGGTGGTGGGTGGGCGTCGAATTTCTTCGTCGTCCACATCCCAATCCTGTTGGCCATACCCCGACCAGGGCTCTCCTGACAAAGAGGGAGACCTTAGTGAATTCAGAATGTCGCCGAAGGGCAAGTGCTGACAGATATCCGCGGCGGTGAATTCCATGATCGGCGCCCAACCGGATTCGATTGGCAGAGGCGCAGATGGTTCGGAGTCCGGGAAAGAGTCCGACACCTTGGAGTCACGGGCTGCGTAGAGGGTTAGGCAGGTGTTCGGCTCCATCACCGTTGAGACTGCAGCCCCCGAGGCGGTGTCTAACCTCCCGTCCTCGATTGGCGCAGTTGGCTCTGAACTAAGGGTCGGAGCTGATGCGGGCGCGGCCTCTGGGGTACTATTTGGCGGCAGAGCTAGGTCATACCCATCGCGACAGTGCGGAGCGCCCGGCTATGGCTCAAATACGTCGAAGATCAAGTCTCTGCGGATGTCGGCCGTGTAGTTCAAACTTCCAAATCTAACCTGATGGCCAGGGGCGTAGCTTTCAATCTACTCCAGATGGCAAAGCGAATTAGCCCGCAGTGCAAAGCCGCCGAATACGAAGATCTGTCCGGGGAGAAAAGTCTCACCCTGGACCGCATCGCTATCGATGATAGTAGGGGCCATCAAGCCTAACGGCAAGGACACAGAGGAACTCTTAATGAAAGCACCAATGTCGGTGTCAAAACCGGCGGATCTCGGGTAGGGGGTCCCGAACTGTGCGTCTAGGCCGGATGGTAACAGGAGGCAAGGAACACGATGTTTTACCCAGGTTCGGGCCCTCTTGATGGAGGTAAAACCCTACGTCCTGCTTGATTAATATTGATGATATGGGTAGTACAAGAGTAGATCTACCACGAGATCAGAGAGGCTAAACCCTAGAAGCTAGCCTATAGTATGATTGTTGTATGATGAAGTTGTCCTACGGACTAAAACCCTCCGGTTTATATAGACACCGGAGAGGGTTAGGGTTACACAAAGTCGGTTACAATAGTAGGAGATCTTGAATATCCGCATCGCCAAGCTTGCCTTCCACGCCAAGGAAAGTCCCATCCGGACACGGGACGAAGTCTTCAATCTTGTATCTTCATAGTCCTGGAGTCCGGCTGAAGGTATAGTCCGGCTACCCGAACACCCCCTAATCCAGGACTCCCTCAGTAGCCCCTGAACCAGGCTTCAATGACGACGAGTCCGGCGCGTAGATTGTCTTCGGCATTGCAAGGCGGGTTCCTCCTCCAAATTCTTCATAAAAGTTTGTAAACACCAAGAGTAGTGTCCGGCTCTGCAAAATAAGTTTCCACGTATTGCCACAGAGAGAATAATATTAACACAAATCTAATCCGCTGACGTATTCCGCAGCGTGACATCACACTACGGCCAAGCCTTTATTCGAATCGTTTTCACTTTTCCACCTCAGCGTGTTTTGCGAGGCGGTTTCCTTGGCACGTCTTGTCAAAGCAGAGATCGTGTCCCCTTTATTTACGGGATTCTCATCAATACGGACGTGGGTAACCCAATCGTGCCCGTTAGCATGTCTTCTCGATTAAAGGCGAGTCCCAAACGGTTACGGGGAGGGCTCCTGGTATTCAACCTCTTATAAAGAGACCAAGGCCTTACTCCTTTTCTCCAATCTCAAAACAAGTTCGCCCGTCGCCTCGAGTTCCAACACCCTAGGCTCCAGATTCCAGGCGCTTCGGACCTTCGACAATGTCCGGTTCCGACCTTCAAGGCCGATGGATGCCCTCCTCCGTCACGGAGGAGGACGTGCTAAAGTTGAGAGAGGCTAAGTTCTTGACCGCCGAAATTTTGCATAGGTTGCCTGCTCAAAGGCAGGCTATTCCCAGTCCCCAGCCCGGTGAGAGCGTAGTGTTCATGTCTCACTTCCTTCGGGGGTTAGGCTTCCCGATGGATCCCTTCGTGAGGGGGCTGATGTTCTATTATGGGCTGGAATTTCATGACTTAGCTCCGGAGTCCATCCTCCACATTTCCTCATTCATCGTTGTGTGCGAAGCGTTCCTCCGTGTTACTCCTCACTTCGGATTATGGCTCAAGACTTTTGGAGTGGAGCCGAAGATGATCGAGGGACGGCACGCAGAGTGCGGAGGCGCTGTCATAAGTAAGAATGCTGATGCTCCATGGCCCGAGGGCTCCTTTCAAGAGGAGCTCGGCTTGTGGCAACGAGAGTGGTTCTATATCACCGCTCCCAGGAGCACCAAGTGGGTGGCGCCTCCTGCCTTTCGCTCGGGTCCCCCACCACGGCTAGCATCATGGGTCAACAAAGGATTAGATTGGGGGTTATCCAAAGACGTGCCCTTGTTGCAGGGCCGCATTAGGGATCTCTTAGAAAGAGACCTCAACCTGGTCAAGGTGACGCAGGTCATGCTGATTCGCCGAACACTGCCCGGCAAACGTCGCTCCCTTCGTCTGTGGGAGTTTAATCCGGAGGGACCACGAGCTCTCCAGCATTTTATGGGTGCAACGCCCGTGGAGATGTATAAAATGTTCTTCGGATCACAAGCAATGTGTCCGGATTTGACCGAGGACGCAGGTTTAAGCTGCAATCGCCCGGATACTCAAGTAAGTAACCTTGTGCCCGGACTCGCTATCCGTAAAATTGTCATAAATTCGCCCCTAAAAGAGTTGTCCTTTTAAACAGGAGTGGATAGCGAAGGCAAAGCTGATCAGGTGTCCGGCTCCCCTTCCTGAGACCAGGCCGGATCCCGTGCTAGTCAGGATGTTGAAGATCGTGCCTTTGGAGGGAAGTGAGGGGGAGGACAAGGAAACTATGGCCTCCTCGAAGGAGGCTGCTCCGAAGGGAAGAACCGACAATTCCTCTCCTAAGGGGAAGAAGAGGGCCGCCTCTGACGACCCGGAGACCATGGCCTCAAAGCGGGGGAAAAAGTCCTCGTCAGAGGGTCCGACGCCGGGGAGATCCTCGGCCGAACTACGCCCTCAAAGGGATCAGCCCTCCAGCGAGCCGTAAGTAGAGAAAGATTTTCCTTTAGAGGGATGAGAGAAATCCTTGCTTTTTATCTGAGAAGATTAACCGAAATTTTACTTTGTAGCTCGGACCTCAGCCCTTCTCAGCAGAGCTCGTCTTCGGGGGATCTTCTTCCGGAGATGATGGAGAGTGGAACGCCTCCCCCTGCCGTACCGCCTGGCGAGGCGGGCGACCCTGAGGTGTCGTCGCGGAGGGTTTCTCCGAATCCGGCAGGGGTGGAAGGTAGCCATATGTCCCCCCAAGGTTCTCCGCGTCCGGCCTTCGATGGAGGTCATAGGACGAGTCCGGCACCGTCCGATGCGCGGTCGGAGGAGCTGATGATTCTGCTGGGGCGAGCTTCTATCTCAGAGGAGCACCGTGCATTGATGGGTACGGTGATTGGAAGGATTTCGTCCGCGGAAAGCGGATTGCATGAGGCCGTCAGAAGTTTGCTGACGGGTTTTGAGGTACGTTTGATAATGTACTTCTTTGTCAGTTGCGCATAAACAAGATGCGCCCTGTGTAGATAGTAGCCCCTGAGACTCTGTGCGTTGTCAAAATTGACGGCGCGCAGAGGATCATAATCCCAGGTCTAAAATGTCGCCTTTGTATACAGGTGGCGAAGTGTCCGGAATCGAGCCGAACTGATGATTTTGCCGAACTAAAGCGGCAACTTGACGTGGCAGATGCCGACATCGCGCTCGTCAACGAGCGGCTTGATGAGGCTCAAGGTATGCAATTCCTCGGGCGGCATCTGGTAAGAGGAGCTTTATGCCAGTATCTTACAATGTGTGTGCTTGACGCAGATGGTGCGGCCGCCGTGGAGAGTCTTCGGGCGGAACTTGCCCGAGCTAAGGAACAAGCCAGGAAAAGTGATGCGGCTGCCGAGAAGGCCCTTGAAGAGCTGAGAGCCGAACAGGCTGCTCACTGCCGAAGCAAGAAGGAGATGGCCGTGATGGCCGTGAAGTTAAAAAGTGCTGCTGACCGTTGCAAGTTTCTTGAGAAAGAAGACCGGGCGAGACAGACGGACTTAGAGAAGGCCGTTGCTGATGCCAAGGACGCTCGCTCTGCGATGAGAGCTGCGAAGGAGGAGCTGCGTCAGGCCGGACAGATTGCGGCTGGAAAGCCCTTTATGCTGCGGAGGAAGTTTTGCGATCCGAAGTTTGCTCCGTTGGACCGGATGTGGAGTGCGGAGGACACCTATCTGGATTTGGCAGCGAGTGCTGCTGATGCGACCGAATACTTTCGAGATCAAGAAGATCGCGAAGTGGAAAGGCTTTTCTGGTCGCAGTTCCAGAATCCAGAGCGTCCACTGGCAGTGGACGATCGTCTGGCTCAATGGGCCGAACTGAATAGATTGTCCGGACTCGCCATGAAGTACGTCATGGGTCATCTGTGGCCGGGGAGATCGGAGCCGAAGAGTTATTTCAGCTTGGTGCAGCAATTCCTTGACGCGGTGCCACGTATCAATGCGATGAAGAGGTCAGCATGCATAGAGGGCGCACGGATGGCTCTTGCCCGTGTCAAGACATACTGGGCAGAGATGGAGACCACCGTTGTTGCATCCCGAGATTCGGACAAAAGCCGAGTACCCTCCGAGCACTATTTTCAGGAAGTCCTTGAAGGCGCTCGTGTAATAGAGACGCAGTGCTCGAAGGATGCTATGTTCTGATAGCATATGTAATTATAAAGCAATATTTTGATGAATTGTAGTAGCCTTTTATACTTGTGCCTTCAAGTATTTGGAACACCTCCTGTGCGGCCGTTTTAAGATATATATACAAAATCTGAAAGATTGCAGTCGTTGGCTTCAGCCCCCACGCACATAGTGCGGGGGTGCTCGCAGAAGGCGCATTTTCACACTTAATCCAACGTCTTGGTCCTACAAAGGAGGTGATAGCGCAGCGAGCTAGGCAACCGGACTATAATGCTTTAACACTTTCACTTAGCCATAGGAGCTTGACAATGGGACTATTTAGGTAGCCCCTGGTGGCGACTGCGCTCGCCCGAATTCGGGGCGCGTATGTGCCTGGCCGGGAAACGGCCCTTCGTTAATGCGGAGGAATCCTACAGATTCCGGAGAGTCATCGAGTGGTTGACCAGTCTCACGCCATATCATGACAGTCGGTTTTCGGCTTTCTCTACTGAGGTGCTCGCCTGGCCGAACCAGGGCACAATCGCAGTAGTTCTCCTGGTGCCGCCTTAGCCGATAGAGCGGAACGTAAGGCGGCCGAACACAGGAGCCGGGCAACCCAACATTTGACCAAAATCATGACTCGGAGCTGATGCATATAAGGCCAAACTCGCGACGCCGAACACTCCCTAAGGTATTCGGTCTTTATGAGAGCGGGCGAGGTAACGCTCTGAGGTATAAGCCCCTAGTGTCCAGGTACGCGCAAGAATTCTGACGTGGCCACATGCCAAGACGCCAGCCTCCTCCTTGGTCATAGAACCAGGGGATGTGTATCAACAAGAGACAGTAAAAAAGGTTTACGCAGGGTCTTAATCTGAAAAGAATCCTTGGAACGGGTCCCTACTGCACGTCTGCGCCTGTGTCTCCGTTGTGCCGTATCCTGGACGGGCGCAGCACGACGTTCATCTGTAAAAAGAGAGCAACTAAGTTGAAAAAGGGGCGTGCCGAACAAAAGTTATATGAAATAAACAAAGTGTAAAGTAAAATATGAAAAATTGAGCTTTATTGTCTCTTATTTTATACGTGTGAAGCCCCTAGTGCAGGGGTATATGGCCACTAAGCCTTTATCAACGATACTTTTGTGCCGGACTCGTCTATCCGTGTCCGTGGTCTTAATGACCTGTTCCGATGTTCTGGCTGGTGAAGCCATTGTATTGTGGGGCTGTTAAAGCGGCCGCACAATCCTCCGCTTGGGGGAGGTGTTCTCACTGCTTCCCCTTTAAGGAGATGATGCCGCGTGGACCGGGCATCTTAAGCGTAAGAGATGCATAATGCGGTATTGCGTTAAAGCGGGCGAAAGCTTCGCGTCCCAGTAGTGCTTGATAGCGACTTGAGAATGGGACGATGTGGAAAGTCAGCTTTTCGCGACGGAAGTTATCGGCAGAGCCGAAAATAACCTCGAGCCGGAGAAAACCCATGCAATGGGTGTCCGGACCTGGCGTTACTCCTTGAAAGGAGGTTTTGCTGTGGCGAATTCTTTTTGGGTCGATCCCCATGTGGCGGATTGAGTCCTGATATATCAGGTTGAGTCCGCTGCCACCGTCCATAAGGACATTTGAAAACTGGAGTCCGCCAATTATTGGATCGAGTACCAGGGCAGTCCAGCCTGGGTTCCTGACACTTCTAGAATAATCCAGATGATCGAAGATGATTGGTTTTGACAACCAGTGGCGGGATTCCTTTGGGATAGGCCGTGGGGCGCGTACCTTTATGGGCGCCGCATGTTTTGTTATGTGGAGTAAGTTTACTGTTTTTACTTCTTGTGGGAAATTCTTTTGTTTCCTGGTACTCTGCTTTTGGGGTTCGTCCTCGTCTTCGCTTGGTGTGTCGAGCCCCTTGTGTTCGGCGTTGAGTCTGCCGGATTGTTTGAAAACCCAACAATCTCTGTGGGTATGGTTAGCAGGCTTTCCGGGAGTGCTGTGTATTTGACATATCCTATCCAAGATTTTGTTTAGGTTGGATAGGTCGTCCCTGTTATCTTGGAGGGGCGGCTTTTTCTGATTCTGTCGTGAGCTTTTGAATCCGGCGTTGACTGCCGTGCTCTTCGGACTTTTTTCCTTAGTCCGGCGACGGTCCTTATTGCGTCGCGGTTTTCCGTTTCCATCCCTAGTTTCGGATGTACTTGGGTCACTGGTGCTGCATCTTGCCAACCAGCTGTCCTCTCCTGCGCAAAAGCGGGTCATGAGGCTTGTTAGTGCGGCCATTGTTCTTGGCTTTTCTTGGCCGAGGTGTCTGGCGAGCCATTCGTCTCGGACATTATGCCTGAAAGCCGCTAAGGCTTCAGCGTCCGGACAGTCAACTATCTGATTCTTTTCAGTAAGAAATCTATTCCAGAATTGCCGAGCTGACTCTCCGGGCTGTTGAGTTATGTGACTAAGATCGTCTGCATCCGGAGGGCGGACATAGGTCCCTTGAAAATTTGCTCAGAAAGCGTCCTCGAGCTCTTCCCAACTTCCGATTGTGTTTTCAGGAAGGCTTTTGAGCCAATGCCGGGCTGGCCCTTTAAGCTTGAGGGGTAAGTATTTTATGGCGTGGAGGTCATCTCCTCTAGCCATATGTATGTGGAGGATATGATCCTCGATCCAGACTCCAGGGTCTATAGTTCCATCATATGCCTCTATGTTTACGGGTTTGAATCCTGCTGGGAATTCATAATCCAGGACCTCATCGATGAAACATAGGGGGTGTGCAGCACCCCTGTATTTGGGTGTGCTGGATTCTGATAATGGCTTTAATGAATTGCTTACGAGAGCTTGCTTTCTTGGCACGTAAATGGACCTGGCTGGGCCATGATGCGAATCCTTAAGTGGGTCGCATGCCGGCTTAAGTGCGGCGCTGCTTGCCCCTTTATGCTCGCCATGGGGTCGTCTATCCGACCATGTGGCTTTCACACTTTTGGAATGCGAGGGTTCTAAGGCCTCCTCGTCGAATTCAGGTAGTAGCTTTTTCTTCGGATAGCTTTTAGTGCGGCGACTGTCGCCGTATTTGTCTGTGGTATTGATTACTTTACTCCGTCTGATCCTGAGTGCATCTTCCGCAGTTTTTAGCTTCCGCTTCTGCTTTTTCAGGCTGCGTGCGGTTGCAACGAGCCGTTTGTGGAGGTTCTTCTGCTTCGTGGGCTTGTCCGGCGTAGGGTCGTCCGGAATGCCATTTTCGCTGGGGGAGGGATGTTCGGTTTCTCTATCTGGGTTGTCCTGTTGGGACGGTTGCTCTAAGGCATGCTCATCGTCTACCGGCTCATCCTGCTCTATGGCTGGGTCTTTATCGAGGCGGGGCTTGGGTCGACATTTACGCTGATGCTTTGATTGTTTTTCGAGAGATCGATCCCTCTTTCCATCCCCATTTTCCTCGTTGTTGCTTCCTTTAGGGGTATCCACCATGTACACATCGTGAGATGAGGTGGATGTCCAATGCCCTATAGGCGTTGGTTCTTGGTTGTCTCCTGCATCGTCGTCCATACCGTCGATGTCTTCGTCGTCGAAGTCGAGCATGTCGGTTAAGTCATCGACAGTGGCTACGGAGTGGGTGGTGGGTGGGTTTTGAATTTCTTCATCATCCGAATCCCATCCTTGCTGACCGTAGTCCAGCCAGGGCTCTCCTGATAAAGAGAGAGACTTTAGCGAATTCAGGATGTCGCCGAAGGGCGAGTGCTGAAAGATGTCTGCGGCGGTGAACTCCATTATCGGCACCCAATCGGATTCGAAGTCATGGGCCATGCGGAGTGCGGGGCTGTAGTTCGGCTCGATCTCCTCTGAGATTGCAGCCCCTGAGGCAGCGTCCAACCGCTGATCCTCGATCGGCGCAGTAGGCTCCGAATCAATTGTCGGAACCGATGCGTGTGCGGCCTCCAAGGCGCTGTTCGGCGGCAGAGCTATATCATGCCCATCGAGATAGTGCGGCGCGCTTGGCTGTGGCTCAAATCCGTCGAAGATCAAGTCCCTGCGGATGTCATCCGTGTAGTTTAGGCTTCCAAACCTGACCTGATGGCCAGGGGCGTAGCATTCGATCTGCTCAAGGTGGCCAAGCGACTTGGCCCGCAGTGCGAAGCCGCCGAAGACGAAGATCTGTCCGAGGAGAAAAGTCTCACCCTGGACTGCATCGTTGTTGATGATCGAAGGAGTCATCGGGCCTAAAGGCGACGACACAGAGGAACTCTCAATGAAAGAACCAATGATGGTGTCAAAACCGGCGGATCTCGGGTAGGGGGTCCCGAACTATGCGTCTAGGACGGATGATAACAGGAGGCAAGGAACACGATGTTTTACCCAGGTTCGGGCCCTCTTGATGGAGGTAAAACCCTACGTCCTGCTTGATTAATATTGATGATATGGGTAGTACAAGAGTAGATCTACCACGAGATCAAGGAGGCTAAACCCTAGAAGCTAGCCTATGGTATGATTGTTGTATGATGAAGTTGTCCTATGGACTAAAACCCTCCGGTTTATATAGACACCGGAGAGGGTTAGGGTTACACAAAGTCGGTTATAATGGTAGGAGATCTTGAATATCCGCATCGCCAAGCTTGCCTTCCACGCCAAGGAAAGTTCCATCCGGACACGGGACGAAGTCTTCAATCTTGTATCTTCATAGTCCGGCTACCCAAACACCCCCTATTCCAGGACTCCCTCAGTTGCTCGGACGTGATGCCTGTATACATGATCGTGCCTAGATATTCTCATAACTATGCACTTTTGTATCAATTGCTCGATAGTAATTTGCTCACCCACCGTAGAATTTGCTATCTTGAGAGAAGCCACTAGTGAAACCTATGGCCCCCGGGTCTATCTTCCATCATATTATTTTCCTATCAATTTGTTATTTCTATTTTGCAGTCTTTATTTTCCGATCTATACAACAAAAATACCAAAAATATTTATCTTATTATTTTTATCAGATCTCACTTTTGTAAGTGACCGTGAAGGGATTGACAACCCATTTATCGCATTGGTTGCGAGGTTCTTGTTTGTTTGTGCAGGTATGAGGGACTTCCATGTAGTCTCCTACTGGATTGATACCTTGGTTCTCAAAAACTGAGGGAAATACTTACGCTACTATGCTGCATCACCCTTTCCTCTTCGAGGGAAACCAACGCAAGCTCAAGAGGTAGCAAGAAGGATTTCTGGTGCTGTTGTCGGGGAGATCTACGCACAAGTCAAGACATACCAAGTACCCATCACAAACTCTTATCCCTCGCATTACATTATTTTCCATTTGCCTCTTGTTTTCCTCTCCCCCACTTCACCCTTGCCGTTTTATTCGCCTTCTTTTCCATCCGCCTCTTTTCCGTCCGCCCTTTTTCTTGCTTCTTGTGTGTCCGTGTGTTTGGTCGTTGGTTTTTGCTATCATGGCTAGTCCTTCTATCATTGTTAGTACTCCCGATCATGAAGTTCTCCATTTTAAACAAAGGGAGGGAGAAAATTTAAAAGATGCTTGTTATAGAATTTGCAATGCTCAGAATAGATCCACTAGGAAGCAATCCAATTCCGTTCTTCTTTGCAATTTTTATGTAGGCATCACCCCTTGGAATAGATATATTCTTGATACCATTACCGGAGGGAATTTCTTGGGTAGCCATACTTCTGATTCTTATAATGCTATGATAGATTTGTTTGGGCCACCCCCTATGTTGGTTAATGGAACTATTTTAACTTTGGAACATGTGATGCAAAGGCTTGAAATTATTGAAAATAAAGTTTCTACTGTAGAGTTGATTGAGAATTTGGATAAAAAGATCCACAACCAGATTACCCAATATGGATCTAAGGTAGGAGTTACTCTGAATTTTTTTAAAGAAAAAGAACCCATAGTTAAGAAAAGATAGATCAAGATCCCACAAGGATTGATAAACTTGAGGATATTATTACCAACTTAGGGTCTGCCTCTTCTTCCGTGAAAAATACTCCAAATCTTCCTACTACTAGAGTTGCCAAGTTTATGTATGTGCCTAAAAATAAAAAGGGTGAATCTTCTAGTAAGGAAAATGCGGACCTCAAAGCAATAAGTGTTATCCCAACTTTTTCACTATAATTAAGGAACCTCTTGCTACAAATGATTTTCTTGATTTCTTGCCTAGGAGTTTGATCATTAATAAAAAGAAGGAAACTCCTAAGGGTTATTCTTGTTTTTATGCCTAGCTACGGGCGTTAAACGATGCTTGTTGGGAGGCAACCCAATTTTATTACTGTTTCTTACTTTTTGTTTCTATTTAGTAATAAATAATTCATCTAGATTATGTTTAGATGTGGTTTGATGATTTTAATTAGGGTTTGTGCCAAGTAGAACCTTTGGGAAGACTTGGGGGAAGTTTTTGCGATCTTGCTGTAAAAAACAGAAACTTTAGCGCTCACGAGATTTGCTGCCATTTTTTACTGGAGAGTACGATTAGGTTGATTCTTTTTGACGATGATTAATAGACACATTCCTCGCGTCCACCAATTTATTTCGGAATTTTTGGGGTTACAGAAGTATAAGAAACCTACAGACTACTACAGACTGTTCTACTTTTGACAGATTCTGTTTTTCGTGTGTTGTTTGCTTATTTTGATGAATCTATGGCTAGTATTTGGGGGGGGGGGGGGGTATGAACCATAGAGAAGTTGGAATACAGTAGGGTTAACACCAATATAAATAAAGAATGAGTTCATTACGGTACCTTGAAGTGGTGGCTTGTTTTCTTATACTAACGGAGCTCATGAGATTTTCTGTTTAGTTTTGTGTTGTGAAGTTTTAAAGTTTTGGGTAAAGATTTGATGGATTTTGGAATATAGAGTGGAAAGAGCCTAAGCTTGGGGATTCGCAAGGCACCCCAAGGTAAAATTCAAGGACAACCAAAAGCCTAAGCTTGGGGATGCCTGTCGGTGTCAAAACCGGCGGATCTCGGCTAGGGGGTCCCGAACTATGCGTCTAAGGTCGATGGCAACAGGAGACATGTGACACAATGTTTACCCAGGTCTAGGACCTCTCTACGGAGGTAATACCCTACTTCCTGCTTGATTGATCTTGATGAATATGAGTATTACAACAGTTGATCTACCAAGAGATCGTAATGGCTAAACCCTAGAAGTCTAGCCTGACTATGATTATGATTGTGATTGTCCTCCTATCCGGACTAAGCCCTCCGGTTTATATAGACACCGGAGGGGACTAGGCTTGTACAGGGTCGGTTATAGAGAAAGGAATCTTCATATTGGGTCGCCAAGCTTGCCTTCCACGCTAAGGAGAGTCCCATCCAGACATAGGAGAGAGTCTTCGGTCCTGTCTCTTCACAACCCATTAGTCCGGCCCATGTCCAATGATGACCCACAAGTATAGGGGATCTATCGTAGTCCTTTCGATAAATAAGAGTGTCGAACCCAACAAGGAGCAAAAGGAAATGATAAGCGGTTTCCAGCAAGGTATTCTCTGCAAGTACTGGTAACAGATAGTTTTGTGATAAGATAATTTGTAACGAGCAAGAAGTAACAAAAGTAAATAAGGTGCAGCAAGGTGGCCCAATCCTTTTTGTAGCAAAGAACAAGCCTGGACAAACTCTTATATCACGTAAAGCGCTCCCGAGGGCACATGGGAATATCGTCAAGCTAGTTTTCATCACGTTCATATGATTCACATTTGGTACTTTGAAAATTTGGTATGTGGGTGGACCGGTGCTTGGGTACTGCCCTTACTTGGACAAGCATCCCACTTATGATTAACCTTTATTGCAAGCATCCGCAACTACAACAAAAGTATTAAGGTAAACCTAACCATAGCATGAAACATATGGATCCAAATCAGCCCCTTACGAAGGAACGCATAAACTAGGGTTTAAGCTTCTGTCACTCTAGCAACCCATCATCTACATATTACTTCCCAATGCCCTCCTCTAGGCCGAAATGATGGTGAAGTGCCATGTAGTCGACGTTCACATAACACCACTAGAGGAGAGACAACATACATCTCATCAAAATATCAAACGAATACCAAATTCACATGACTGCTAATAGCAAGACTTCTCCCATGTCCTCAGGAACAAAAGTAACTACTCACAAAGCATAAACATGTTCATAATCAGAGGGGTATTAATATGCATATAGGATCTGAACATATGATCTTCCACCAATTAAACCAACTAGCATCAACTACAAGGAGTAATTAACACTACTAGCAACCTACTAGCACCAATCCCGGACTTGGAGACAAGAATTGGATACAAGAGATGAACTAGGGTTTTGAGATGAGATGGTGCTGATGAAGATGTTGATGGAGATTGCCCTCTCCCGATGAGAGGAGCGTTGGTGATGACGATGGCGATGATTTCCCCCTCCGGGAGGGAAGTTTCCCCGGCAGAACAGCTCCGCCAGAGCCCTAGATTGGTTCCACCAAGGTTAATCCTCGTGGCAGCGGAGTTTCATCCGAGAAGATGGCTTATGATTTTTTTCCCATCGAAAGACTCCATCTAGCATAAGATGGTCACCGAGAGCCATCAGGGGGCCCACGAGGTTGGGGGCGCGCCCAGGGGGGTAGGGCGCGCCCCCACCCTCGTGGGCAGGGTGTGGCCCCCCTGGTGAAGTTCTTGCTCTCAGCATTTTTTATATATTTGGAAAACATCTTCCGTGAAGTTTCAGGACTTTTGGAGCTGTGCAGAATAGGTCTCTAATATTTGCTCCTTTTCCAGCCTAGAATCCCAGCTGCCAGCATTCTCTCTCTTTATGTAAACCTTGTAAAATAAGAGAGAATAGGCATAAGTATTGTGACATAATGTGTAATAACAGCCCATAATGCAATAAATATCGATATAAAAGCATGATGCAAAATGGACGTATCAACTCCCCCAAGCTTAGACCTCGCTTGTCCTCAAGCGAAAAGCCGAAATCGAAAAATATGTCCACATGTTTAGAGATAGAGGTGTCGATAAAAATAAAATATGGACATGAGGGCATCATGATCATTCTTAGAACATCAACTCATATAATTCTTTGTCATATAATCTCTAATGCTAGAGTAATAATTCAATCACAATATCAAGTATGAATCGTAAGCTTCATTGAAAACTAACAAACTACAATCTCGGTCATTGAAGCAATTGCAATTTATCATAACATAGGAAAGAGTAAATGTATAAGAGCTTTTCAGCAAGTACACATACTCAACTATCATATAATCTTTCACAATTGCTGACACTCACGCAATACTTATGGGTATGGAGTTTTAATCGGACACAGAGAAATATAGGGGCTTATAGTTTTGCCTCCCAACGTTTTACCTCAATGGTAATGTCAACAGTAATAGTTCATGAAAACACACATCCAATTAGCCATATATATCAAGATCTTTCCAACATATTGTGCTTGCCAAAGGATAAAGTGTAAAAAGGAAGGGTGAAAATCACCATGACTCTTATGCAATGTAGGAGATAAAAGTAAAAGATAGGCCCTTCGCAGAGGGAAGCAGAGGTTGTCATGCGCTTTTATGGTTGGATGCACAAAATCTTAATGCGAAAGAATGTCACTTTATATTGCCACTTGTGATATGGACCTTTATTATGCAGTCTGTCGCTTTTATTACTTCCATATCACACGATCGTATAAAGCTTATTTCCTCCACACCAATCAATCATACATATTTAGAGAGCAATTTTTATTGCTTGCACCGATGACAACTTACTTGATGGATCTTACTCAATCCATAGGTAGATATGGTGGACTCTTATGGCAAGACTGGTTTGAGGGTATTTGGAAGCACAAGTAGTATCTCTACTTGGTGCAATGAATTTGGCTATCATGAGGGGGAAAGGCAAGCTCATCATGTTGGAAGATCCAAGACAATATAATGCATCTCAGATGTAAGAAAACATAACCCATTACGTTGTCTTCCTTGTCCAATGTCAACTCTTTAGCATGTCATATTTTAATGAGTGCTTACAATCATAAAAGATGTCCAAGATAGTATATTTATATGTGAAGACCTCTCTTTCTTTATTACTTCCTATTAATTGCAACGATGACCAAAACTATGTTTGTCAACCCTCAACAACTTTTATTCATCATACTTTTCTATGTGAGCTCATTACTCTCCGTACGACTCACATGATCTTTTTGTTTCTTTTTATTTGTTTCTCTTTTTCTTTTATTCACTTAGGATCATGGCAAAATAATCAAGCCCTTGACTCAACACTAATCTTTATTATATAGCTCACGGACTCGATTACATAGAAGGATAATAAAGCAAAACTCACAACTAGATCACACTAAGAACTTTTATTCTACTAGATCAAGATATTACCAAAAGGATCAAACTAAGAAAAACGGTAAAGATAAAGGATGGTGATACGATACTGGGGCACTCCCCCAAGCTTGGCAGTTGCCAAGTGGAGTGCCCATACCAGATACTCAATTCTTCTTTGTTGGTGGAGACGGTGGTGATTTTGTTGATGGCGTAGGCTTGTCGTCCTTCTTCCAAGGCATAGGCTCACCATCATAGAAAGATGACCGAGTCTTCGGGATCCCCAAATCTGCAGCCAAACTCATCCTTTGGAATCTATATTCATACTCGCAGTTTTGGTTTTGCAGGTCATAAATTTGAGCTTGAAGGTGCTCAATTTTCTCATGTGGCTTGAAGATGGTCTCCCCGATGTTGTCGGCATCCAGCTTGTGTTTGTTGGTGAATTCTGCGATCATCATGTGGTTGGAGTTGAGTCCACGCTCCACCATCCCCTGACACTTGAAAACTTGTTGCTCCATTGCTTCGAGCCTCGTCTCCACGCTTCTGGTCCCCTTCGGTCCCTCAGCACCACGGATGTGCAGCAACCCATCACGCATCTCAATGGTTTGAGGGTGTCACTGCACCTCCGCGAGGTAAGGGTTGATGACCTTTTCAAAGAACTTGTCCTTGGGAGCAGTTGGAGATGCCATGATAATCTAGATCTGTCAAAAAACAGCTCGAAACAAAGACATGAGATTTTTGCGTGATACGGGAGTCAAAACCCCCGGGAGATTATATAATAAATTTTTACCGACCAAAATACATGTCGTGTACGAAAACGGAGTCCGGAGAGCACACGAGGTGCCCACGAGGTAGGAGGCGCGCCTAGTAGGGTAGGGCGTGCCCTCCACTCTCGTGGAGCCCTCGTGTCCTTTTCGGACTACTGCTTATTTTTCTATTTTTCTAAATATTCTAAAACGGAGAAATATTGCCTTAATAACTGTTTTGGAGTCGGTTTACTTACCGTACCACATACCTATTCCTTTTCGGAGTCTGAAACATTCCGGAAAGTGTCCCATATGTATTCCTCCGGGGTTACGGTTTCAATAACATTGGTTTCAACATTTATGGGATTACCTGAGATATAGTGTTTGATTCTTTGACCGTTCACCACCTTCAGATTTGTGCCTTTGAAGTTGTTGATTTTTATGGCACCGGAACGGTAGACCTCCTCGATAACGTAAGGACCTTCCCATTTAGAGAGAAGTTTTCCTGCAAAAAATCTTAAACGAGAGTTGCATAGTAATACATAATCACCTACATTAAACTCACGCTTTTGTATCCTTTTGTCATGCCATCTTTTAACTTTTTCTTTAAACAACTTGGCATTTTCGTAGGTTTGGGTTCTCCATTCATAAAGTGAGCTAATATCAAATAACCTCTTCTCACTGGCAAGTTTAAAATCATAATTAAGTTCTTTAATAGCCCAATAAGCCTTCTGTTCTAGTTTGAGAGGTAAGTGACATGCTTTTCCATAGACCATTTTATATGGAGACATACCCATAAGATTTTTATATGCGGTTCTATAGGCCCATAATGCATCATCAAGTTTCTTGGACCAATTCTTTCTAGACCTATTAATGGTCTTTTGCAAAATTAATTTGAGTTCTCTATTACTCAACTCTACTTGACCACAAGACTGAGGGCGATAAGGAGATGCAATTCTATGATTAACATCATATTTAGCAAGCATTTTACGGAAAGCACCATGAATAAAATGTGAACCACCATCAGTCATTAAATATCTAGGGACTACAAGTCCTGGAAAAATAACTTCTTTAAGCTTTTTAATAGAAGTGTTATGATCAGCACTACTAGTTGGAATAGCTTCTACCCACTTAGTAACATAATCAACAACTACTAAAATATGTGTATATCCATTAGAGGAAGGAAAGGGTCCCATATAGTCAAAGCCCCAAACATCAAATGGTTCAATAACAAGTGAATAATTCATAGGAATTTCTTGATGTCTACTAATATTACCAATTCTTGGACATTCATCACAAGATAAGACAAACTTACGGGCATCCTTGAAGAGAGTAGGCCAATAAAAACCAGATTGCAGTACCTTATGTGCAGTTCTATCTCCAGCATGGTGTCCTCCATAAGCTTCGGAGTGACACTTGCATAGGATATATTCCTGTTCATGCTCAGGTACACAACGTCTAATAACACCATCTACTCCTTCTTTATAAAGATGTGGGTCATCCCAAAACTAATGCCTCAAATCATAGAAGAACTTTTTATTTTGCTGGTATGTGAAACTAGGTGGTATAAACTTAGCAACAATGTAATTAGCATAACCAGCATACCATGGAGCAGTATGAGAAGCATTTATGACATTTAATTGCTCATCAGGAAAGCTATCATCAATAGGTAGTGGGTCATCAAGCACATTTTCTAACCTAGACAAGTTATCTGCAACGGGGTTCTCAGCTCCTTTTCTATCAACAATGTGCAAATCAAATTCTTGTAGCAAGAGAACCCATCTAATAAGTCTAGGTTTGGCATCTATCTTTTCCATAAGATATTTAATAGCAGCATGATTAGTGTGAATAGTTACTTTAGAATCAACAATATAAGGTCTAAACTTATCACAAGCAAATACAACTGCTAAGAATTCTTTTTCAGTAGTAGCATAATTTCTTTGAGCATTGTCTAGAGTTTTACTAGCATATTGAATAACATTTAGTTTCTTATCAACTCTTTGTCCTAGAACAACACCTACAACATAATCACTAGCATCACACATAATTTCAAAGGGTAAATTCCAATCAGGTGGCTGAACAATAGGTGCAGAGATCAATGCTTTCTTAAGTATTTCAAATGCTTCTACACAATCATCATCGAAGACAAATGGTATATCTTTTTGTAATAAATTAGTCAGAGGCCGGCAGATTTTTGAGAAGTCCTTAATGAACCTCCTATAGAAAAGGCATGACCCAGGAAACTTCTTATACCTTTGATGTCCTTGGGACATGGCATCTTTTCAATAGCATCAACCTTGGCTTTATCAACTTCAATACCTCTTTCAGAAACTTTATGACCCAAGACAATACCTTCATTAACCATAAACTGGCACTTTTTCCAATTCAAGAAAATACTAGTTTCTTCACATCTCTGCAAAACTCGATCAAGGTTGCTCAAGCAATCATCAAAAGAAGATCCATACACGGAAAAGTCGTCCATGAAAACCTCGCAAATCTTTTCACAAAAGTCAGAGAATATAGCCATCATGCATCTTTGAAAGGTAGCAGGTGCATTACATAAACCAAAAGGCATACGTCTATAAGCAAAAGTACCAAAAGGGCATTATAAAGTAGTCTTTGATTGATCTTTGGCTGACACGGGTATTTGAGAGAAACCAGAATAACCATCTAGAAAGCAAAAATGTGTATGTTTGGACAATCTTTCTAGCATTTGATCGATAAAAGGTAAGGGGTAATGATCCTTTTTAGTTGCCTTATTTAATTTGTGGAAATCAATTACCATCCTATAACCTGTAATAATTCTTTGAGGAATTAATTCATCTTTATCATTTGGAACAACAGTAATACCTCCCTTCTTAGGGACACAATGGACAGGGCTTACCCACTGACTATCAGCAAGAGGATAAATTATACCTGCCTTAAGGAGCTTTAGTATATCCTTTCTTACTACTTTCATTTTAGGATTCAGCCGGCGTTGATGATCACGAACTGGTTTAGCATCTTCTTCCAAATTAATTTTATGTTGACATAGAGTGGTACTAGTGCCCTTAAGATCATAAAGAGTATACCCAATAGCAACGCGGTGCCTCTTCAGAGTTTTCAATAATCTCTCTTCCTCATGCTCTGAAAGGTTAGCACTAATAATAACATAATATATCTTTTTCTCATCAAGATAAGCATATATAAGAGTATCAGGTAACGGTCTAAGCTCAAACATGGGATCACCCTTGGGTGGAGGAGGATCCCCTAGGATTTCAACAGGTAAATTGTTTTTCAGAATAGGTTCTTGTTTAAAGAATACTTCATCTAATTCCCTTCTTTCATTCATAAACATATCATTTTCATGGTCTAGCAAGTATTGTTCTAAAGGATCACTAGGAGGTACGACAATAGAAGCAAGACCAATAATTTCATACTTACTTGGTAATTCTTCTTCACGGTGTTGTCTACTAAATTTAGAAAAATTAAATTCATGAGTCGTATCATCTAAACTGATAGTAACAACATCTCTTTTGCAATCTATGGTAGCATTAACAGTATTTAGGAAGGGTCTACCAAATATAATGGGACAAAAGCTATCTTGTGGGGAACCAAGAACAAGAAAATCAGCAGGATATTTAGTTTTCCCACACAAGACTTCAAGATTTCTAACAATTACCATTGGTGAAATAGTATCTCTATTGGCAAGTTTAATTGTGACATCAATATCTTCCATGTCAGCAGGTGCAACATCATGCATAACTTCTTGGTATAAGTTATAAGGTATTGTACTAGCACTAGCACCCATATCACATAAGCCATGACAACAATGATCTCCTACTTTAACAGAAATAACAGGCATGCCTACCACAAGTCTAGGTTTATCTTTATCACGGGGTTTAGCAATTCTGGCAGTTTCATCACAGAAATAAATAACATGCCCATCAATATTATCAGACAAGAGATCTTTAACGAAAGCAATATTAGGTTCAACTTTAACTTGCTCAGGAGGTGTATATGTTTTAATATTGCTTTTACGAACCACAGTTGAAGCTTTAGCATGATCCTTTATCCTAACATGGAAAGGTGGTTTCTCAACATAAGAAGTAGGAACAATAGTATCATTATAAGTGATAGTCTTTTCTTCAACTGTAATAGGTGCAGCTACTTTTACTTCTATGGGAGGATGATATTTAAACCACTTCTCCTTGGGGAGATCAACATAGCAGCAAAAGATTCACAGAAAGAAGCTACTATCTCAGAGTCAAGTCCATATTTAGTGCTAAAGTTACGAAAAATATCGATATCCATAAAAGATTTAACACAATCAAAACTAGGTGTCATACCCGACTCCTTACCATTGTCGAGGTCCCAATCTTCAGAGTTACGTTTAATTCTTTCCAATAAATCCCATTTGAATTCAATAGTCTTCATCATAAAAGAGCCAGCACAAGAAGTATCAAGCATGGTGCGATTGTTACCAGAAAGCCGAACATAAAATTTTGAATAATCATTTCTCTTGAGAGCTCATGATTGGGGCATGAATATAACATTGATTTAAGCCTCCCCCAATCTTGAGCAATGCTTTCTCCTTCGCGAGGCCAACAATTATATATGTAATTGCGATCACGATGAACAAGATGCATAGGATAAAACTTCTCATGAAATTCCAATTTCAATCGTTTGGAATTCCAAGACCTCATATCATCACATAGCCTATACCATGTCAATGCATCTCCCCTCAAAGATAAAGGGAAGACCTTCTTCTTAACAACATCTCCGGTTACACCCGCAAGCTTAAATAATCCACAAACTTCATCCACATATATCAGATGTTCATCAGGATGTTTTGTTCCATCTCCTAAAAAAGGATTAGCTAGCAGTTTTTCTATCATACCCGAAGGAACTTCAAAGCAAGCATTTTCATTTTCATTTTCAGTAGGTTCAGTAGGTTGAGGAGCAACTCTTTGCTCTACTGGTCGGGGTGAAGATACCCCGAACAAGCCCCTCAGAGGATTACTTTCCATGGTAACAAGTGACAGTAAATTTCAGCACACTATATAAATTTTTCCTCACCAAATTCCACCTACCAAAGGCGCTTCACTCCCCGGCAACGGCGCCAGAAAAGAGTCTTGATGACCCACAAGTATAGGGGATCTATCATAGTCCTTTCGATAAGTAAGAGTGTCGAACCCAATGAGGAGCAGAAGGAAATGATAAGTGGTTTCCAGCAAGGTATTCTCTGCAAGTACTGAAATAAGTGGTAACAAATAGTTTTGTGATAAGATAATTTGTAACGAGCAACAAGTAACAAAAGTAAACAAGGTGCAGCAAGGTGGCCCAATCCTTTTTGTAGCAAAGGACAAGCCTGGACCAACTCTTATATGATGTAAAGCGCTCCCGTGGACACATGGGAATATCGTCAAGCTAGTTTTCATCACGTTCATATGATTCGCGTTCGGTACTTTGATAATTTGGTATGTGGGTGGACCGGTGCTTGGGTACTACCCTTACTTGGATAAGAATCCCAGTTATGATTAACCTCTATTGCAAGCATCCGCAACTACAACAAAAGTATTAAGGTAAACCTAACCATAGCATGAAACATATGGATCCAAATCAGCCCCTTACGAAGCAACGCATAAACTAGGGTTTAAGCTTCTGTCACTCTAGCAACCCATCATCTACATATTACTTCCCAATGCCCTCCTCTAGGCCCAAATAATGGTGAAGTGTCAAGTTGTCGACGTTCACATAACACCACTAGAGGAGAGACAACATACATCTCATCAAAATATCGAACGAATACCAAATTCACATGACTACTAATAGCAAGACTTCTCCCATGTCCTCAGGAACAAAAGTAACTACTCACAAAGCATAAACATGTTCATAATCAGAGGGGTATTAATATGCATATAGGATCTGAACATATGATCTTCCACCAATTAAACCAACTAGCATCAACTACAAGGAGTAATTAACACTACTAGCAACCTACTAGCACCAATATCGGACTTGGAGACAAGAATTGGATACAAGAGATGAACTTGGGTTTTGAGATGAGATGGTGCTGATGAAGATGTCGATGGAGATTGCCCTCTCCTGATGAGAGGAGCGTTGGTGATGACGATGGCGATGATTTCCCCCTCCGGGAGGGAAGTTTCCCCGGCAGAACAGCTCCGCCAGAGCCCTAGATTGGTTCCACCAAGGTTCCGCCTCGTGGCGGTGGTGTTTCATCCGAGAAGATGGCTTATGATTTTTTCCCATCAAAAGACTCCATATAGCAGAAGATGGTCACCGGAGGGCCACCAGGGGGCCCACGAGATAGGGGGCGCGCCCAGGGGGGTAGGGCGCGCCCCCACCCTCATGGGCAGGGTGTGCCCCCTAGTGAAGTTCTTGCTCTCAGTATTTTTTTATATATTTGGAAAACATCTTCCATGAAGTTTCAGGACTTTTGGAGCTGTGCAGAATAGGTCTCTAATATTTGCTCCTTTTCCAGCCCAGAATACCGGCTGCCGGCATTCTCCCTCTTTATGTAAACCTTGTAAAATAAGAGAGAATAAGCATAAGTATTGTGACATAATGTGTAATAACAGCCCATAATGCAATGAATATCGATATAAAAGCATGATGCAAAATGGAGGTATCATCCAACATGCCGGACGCCCGAGGACCCCTTAGTCCATGACTCCCTCAGTAGCCCCTGAACCAGGCTTCAATGAGGAGGTGTCCGGCGCGCAGATTGTCTTCGGCATTGCAAGGCGGGTTCCCCTTTCCTAATATTTCCAGATAGTCTTCAGACGAAACGACAGTGTCCGGACCTGCAACACAAGTACCACAGCCGTAGAGAGTATAGTATTTCATGGGTCCAATGTGCTGATAATTTTTATAACATGACATCATGCTCGCTCGGTTATTTATTTCTAACCATTTCCTACCCCGCCGTTCCACGTTTTGAGGCGTGGTTGTTATTGGCACGTCCTGTCGAAGCAGTGATCGTGCCCCCTTATTGCGGGATTCTCATCAATATGAGCGTGGGTAACCCAACCGTTCTGTTGGAAAGATTCCTTAGGAATAGGTAGGTCTTCAGGCTCAGGAGGAGGCGTTCAATACCCGGTGCCTTTACAAAGGAACCAAGGGCCGTCTTTTTACGCCAAACCTCTCCTCAGCCTATGCAACCTCAAGTTCTAGCACCCAAGGTATGATTTCATTGCTCTAAGCTTCCCCATCATGTCCAGACCCGGCGCTCAAGGTCAATGGGTGGCTTCCTCCATTACAGAGGAGGATATTGCAAAGCTTCGGGCGGCCAGATACCTGACCGCGAAGATCCCCCACAGGGTTCCTGCTCAAGGACATGTAATTCCGACCCCCAGATCCGGCGAGAGGGTTGTATTCATCACTCACTTCCTCCGAGGGCTAGGGTTCGCTCTCCACCCCTTCGTTCGAGGGCTAATGTTTTACTACGGACTAGATTTTCATGATCTAGCTCCGGATTCTCTCCTCCACGTCTCGGTGTTTATCATCACGTGCGAGGCCTTCCTCCGAATCCCCCCACACTTCGGCCTATGGCTCAAGACCTTTAGTGTGAAGCCGAAGGTAGTCGATGGGGAACATGTGGAGTGTGGCGGTGCTGTAGTAAGCAAGCTTACCAACACTCTCTGGCCAAAAGGCTCTTTGACCGAAACTTCCAACCAATGGCAGCGAGAGTGGTTTTACATCACGGAACCCCGTAGTACCAAGTGGGCAGCTATCCCTATGTTCCGTTCTGGCCCTCCATTACAGCTTGCATCATGGATCAATAAGGGGCTGGACTGGGGATCAGTTGATGAAGTGCAAACTCTACAGAGCCGCATATGAACCCTCCTTGAGAATGACATCGATCTTGTTGACGTGATTCAAGTAGTGCTAGTCCGCTGAACTCTGCCATTCTAGCGTAGGCCTCTCCGCATGTGGGGGCTTAATCCGGAAGGACCACGAACCCTCCAACACTTCTTCATCATTACGCACAAAGGGATGTGGAAGTTGTTTTTTCGGGAAACGAAAACATTGGTCGTACACCACTGAGGACGCTGGCCTCGACTGCAACCGTCCAAATACCTCGGTAAGCACTTGATTTCTGAACACTTTGGATTTAAGTATGTCGTAGTATGTTACTGAGCAAACTATCTTCTTCCAGGGCTGGATAAAGAAACCGGAACTAATTAGGTGTTCGGCCCCCCTTCCCGAAGGCTCAGCGGATCCCGTATTAACAAGGATGCTGGGCCCGGCTTCATACCAGATGCCTATGAAGGAGAACAAGGCGGAGAATGGGAGGACCAAAGATGGCCTCCATGCCGGAGGTATATCAGACATTGTGTTTGGGGGGATCAAGATTCCATCGTCCGAAGACAAAAATGAAGGGGAAGTCAACATCTCTTCCCCCCATGGAAAGAAAAGGGCCGCCTCCGAAGATTGGGAGGAAAGAGCTCCTAAGCGAGGCAAGATGCCTCTGTCGGGTGGCTCGGGCTTGGAGGACGATGTTATTGCGCAATCCCATCATGAGGGCAAGCCTCAGGACAAATCATAAGTGAACAAGGGTGTTTTAAACATGTCCCATTCCTTTCTTGTAATGTCTAGAATATATGTTTTTTGCAGTTAGGCACGTAGTCTTCTTCAACAATCCTCTTCCTCGGGGGACCTTCTCCCGGAGATTATGGAAAGAGAGACACCTCCACCAGTCTCCTCGCCCAATAGGGTGGACGACTTCGAGGTGTCGTCGCAGAGGGTCTCCCCCTAAATAAACTATTCCAATGAAAAGATTGAAAGTTTTGGTAGTTCTAAAATTCTCGTACTTCTTCAACTCAAATACCAAAAGGAAGAAAAAAATATGACTAAGTGATTTTATCAACAAGTGGTGCAAGGGATGACGAAGACACTACCCGAAGGTGATACTTCGGTGGCCTAGGGTCCGGAGACCAACAATGGAGGTCCCGAGCAGTCCGGTCTACAGCCGGATGTGAATAAACAGATTCCTTCAAAGGGAGGCCATAGTCCTTCAGCAGCTTCTAGAGACCCAAAAGCACCGGATATATTGGCGAACTTGCTGTGGCAGGCGTCCGTCTCAGAGGAACATCATACCTTGATGAGCAAAGTGGTTGAAAAGGTCATGTCCGTGAAAAGTGGATTGAATGTGGCCTTCGTGGGCCTGCTAAGAGATTTTGAGGTTTGTACTGTAACATGTTCGATTGTGTTTTATTCACAAAATACACCCGTTTATAGATAGTAGCCCCTGAGACTCTGATTGGCTTCCCGAGGGAGGCGATCAGAGGATCAAAAGATATGCCTAGGGAATAATCCGATTAATTGGAACACGGGCTGTGACCTCTTCGGTAACTGTCCGGACTACAGAAGTTGCGGATTTGCATCACAAGATTGATGAGGCGGATAATGATATCGCGCTTATCAACATGCAACATGACGAGGCGCAAGGTATGTTTTTGGTGCAACCATACTGTGCACGTGTTTACAATATAAGCATGATGCATTGTGTAATAAGATGTACATATCTGCAGATGGTGTTGCCGCAGTTGAGATCCTTCGAGTTGAGCTAGCCCAAGCCAAGGAGCACGTCCGGATTAGTAATGCGGCTGCCGAAAAGGCATCTGCCGAGTTAAAGGCTGAACAAGCTGCTCGGCACCAATGCGATGAGAAAATATCCTCGATGACGCTTGAACTGAAGGAGGCCGCTAGCCACTGCGGATTTCTCGAAAGGGATAATAAAGCCAAAACGGCTAATCTTGACAAGGCCTTACAAGAGGCAAGAGAAGCCCGGTCCGAATCTAGAGCAGCCCGGGAGGAGATCCGGCAAGCTGGGGAGATCGCGACTGGTAAGCCCTTTTTATTGCAAACTAAGTTCGGCGATCCGAATTATGCCCCGCTTAATCAATTGTGGAGTTCTCCAGATGCTTTATTGGAATTGCCGAAGAGTGGTTTCGATGCGGCGCAGTTTTACCAAGCGCAAGAAGGGTATGCAATGGATAAGCTTTTTTGGTCGCAATTTGGTGCGTCAAAGCGCCCACTGTTGCTAAACGAACAGATGACCCAATGGGTAGAACTGCACCGAATATCCTGCGCTGCCATGAAAGACGTCGTAGTCCGGCTGTGGCTGGCCGAGCCAATTCTGGATAGTTATTTTGGTTTGGTGCGGTGACTTGCTGCCGCGGTGTCGCGCATCGACGCCATTAAGCGATCAACGTGCATTGAAGGTGCATGGATGGCCTTTGCCCGTGTCAAAACATACTGGGCGAAGATGAAGGCCATTGATGTTACAATGAAGAGTCCACCCAAGGGCAAGGACCATCAGGCACCAGAGCATTATTTCAAAGATGTCTTAGAGGCTGCCCGATTGATAGAGGGTCAGTGCTCGAAAGATATGATATTCAAGTCAGATGTATTGACACTGTAAAAAACAGTATTATGAAATAATAAAGTTTATTTTAGAGTTGCTTAAAAGCATTGAATCCTCCTGTGCGGCCATTTTTATATAATCTGAAAGATTTCCAGTCATCGGCTTCAGCCCCCTCCTAGGAAATATGGGGGTGTTCGAAAAAGCAATTGATCCCTCTTAACCCAACGTTTTGGTCCAAAAAGGAGGTGTCCATGCGGTGAACTAGGCAATTGGACTATAGGGCATTAACACTTTCACTTAGCCATATGAGTTTCATGGTGGGTCTACGATATAGAGACTGTTATGTAAGTAGTTACCCCAATGTGGTGCGTTACATGTATGACCGGAAAGAAGGTTCATCGTACAATACGGGGAATCGCAAAAGATCCCGTTAAGTCATCGAGCGGTTGACCAGCTCTTGCCGCATCATGACAGTCAGTTTTTGGTTTTCTCTACCGAGGTGTTTGACCAGATGAACCAGAAACACAATCGGAGTAGTTATCCCTTTACTACCCTAGCCATAGAGCAGAATGTAAGGTAGCAAGCACAGGAGCCGGGCAACCCAACTATTGACCCAATACATGATTCGGAGCTGATGCATATAAGGCCGAACTCGCGACGCCGAAGTATGCTATTAAGATGTCCGGACTTTGTTGGCAACTTATTTTGTTCCTATGTCAAGCCCCTGGAAAGGTATGCCGGGGTGGGTGTGTGAAACAACCAAAAGGAGCAAAATTCGGTTCTTTATAGAGAAGTGAATGCCGGATACGGAGTGTATTCACTAGAACCTAAGTGACATGCCAATTGTCATTTTATAGATGATAACGCCACAACCCTGGCTATTTGACATGGCAGGGGTCAGCGGCTGAGGAAACAGGCACTTTACAGGCTCGGAAAATAGAGAGTGCAGTCTACGAAAAGTTATTTTGGACCTCCTATCGCACGTTTGCGCTGCCTTTCCTCGGTGGAGGGGCTCCTTAATAGGAGTAGCCTTTGGGTGAATTTATGAACCCGGGCTCTGATACCGTCCATGAGATGACCAGCCTTTGCGCTACCTGTGGCAAAGGATGATGGAAAAAGAAAGAGTAATTTAGAAAATAAAAAAAGGAAGTAGTTTATGGGAGTACTTGTAGACCCGTCCGTGTTGTGCTTCTGCCGATGCCCATGCTATTTGAAGTGCATAGTTATGTATGTGTGGTACAGATTTCGCAGGTATATGAGGCGGACGGCGGAAGCCGAACTGCTAGTCCTGCTCCGAACTTGGTCGATCCCGTTGAATGGACACCGGTGGCTTAATGGCCAACAAGGTATGCGGTTTAATGAGACCGCTTTGTACTTCGGTTGAGGGCGCCGTAGTGTGATCCTCAGTCCAGAGGGAGTGTTTCTCCCGCTCCCCTGTAGAGTTGTGTATCACGTATACCATGTTCACAGTTTTAGCTTCAGGGGAAATTGCTTCTGACCCTCGGTATTCAGTTGGTGACCCTCTTCGTCGTCGCTATCGCCTGGCGGCCTCCTCCCCTTGTGTTCGGTGTTGAGCTTGCCGGCCTGCTTGAAGACCCAACAACTTCTGTTGGTATGATTAGCTGGTTTGTCGGGGTGGCCATGAATCTGGCAGGGCCGGTCCAATATCTTGTCCAAATTGGATGGTCCATCTCTATTTGCCTTGAATGGCTTCTTTCGCTGACCGGATTTGGGGCCGCTGAATCCGGCGTTGACCGCTGTGTCATGCATTCTTTCATTATCATTGCGGTGCTTGTATTTGCTGCGTCGTGGTTTGCCATTACTGTCCCGGACTTCGGAAGTGCACGGATCGCTGGCGCTGTTGCTTTTATGAGCGAGCCAGCTATCTTCTCCCTTGCAAAAATGGGTCATCAGAGCAGTAAGGGCTGGCATGGATTTTGGTTTTTCTTGATCGAGGTGGCGAGCGAGCCACTCGTCCCGGATGCTGTGCTTGAAGGCTTCTAGGGCTGACGCGTCCGGACAGTCGATGATTTGGTTCTTTTTAATTAAGAACCTAGTCTAGAGTTTCCTAGCTGATTCTCCGGGTTGCTGGACAATGTGACTTAAGTCATCGGCATCTAGTGGCCGGACATATGTACCTTGGAAGTTGTCGAGGAAAGCCTCTTCCAAGTCCTCCTAGCTACCAATAGAATTTTTAGGCAGACTGTTTAGCCAGTGCCGAGCTGGCCCTTTGAGTTTTAAAGGGAGGTATTTGATGGAGTGGAGGTCATCTCCACGAGCCATATGAATATGGAGAATAAATTCCTCAATCCACACCGCGGGGTCAGTTGTTCCATCGTATGATTGAATATTTACAGGTTTAAACCCTTCTGGGAATTTGTGATCCATTACTTCGTTAGTGAAGGAAAGAGGGTGTGTGGCGCCTCTATATTGGGCCGCATCACGACGTAGCTCCGATGGAGTCCGTTTGCGGTGTTCGGCATCTGCATGACTAGGCCTGCCACGTCCGAATAGATAGCCGTCGACACATGTCGAGATACGTCCTCGCGATCCATAGATTGATCTGGTATGCCCTGCTTTGTTGTTTAGGTCCTGCCGGGGGTCATATGTGTGACCACAAGCTGTTTTATCTTTTCCTTTATAATGAGGCGGGGCGGGCTGGTGTTCGGCTTGAGTTGCCACTTTATCCCACCCACGTGGTAGTCGGCCAACCTCATTGCGTGATGATGGTATGGGCTCCAGCGCCTCATCATCAAACTGAGGTAGCAATTTGCGCTTCGGGTAACTTTTGGCTGGGCGCTTAAGGCCGTATTCTTCGGCTGCCAGGACATTAGTCCATCTATCATTTAGCAGATCTTGATCAGCTTGAAGTTGTTGGTGCTTCTTTTTCAGGCTTCTTGTAGTGGCTAGTAGCTGGCGCTTGAAGCGCTCCTGCTCGAGAGGTTCTTTAGGCACGATGAAATCGCCGTTGCCGAGGCTCACCTCATCCTCAGAGAGCGGAAGATAATTACTGTCCTCCGAGTCTTCATTTATAGCCTGTTTGTCGGGGCTAACTTGCCCATCTTCTCGTTCTGAAGTTGCTTCAACGGGGTCTTCATTATCGTCGGCAACATTAGGAGTATTATCTTCTCCTATGCCAGTATTTCTATCTTTTGCACGACATGACTTAGAGTAGCACTACTGACATCGGTGCGTAGGCTATGTCCCAGGAGGTTTATCCTCGACTGGGTCTTCTTTGTCGTTGTCGTTAGATTCTTTAGGCGTATCCACCATGTATACGTCGTACGAAGAAGTGGCCGTCCAGCGTCCGGTAAACGGCAGGTTTTGGCCATGCTCCTCGTCTGCAATGTCGTCCATACTGTCGATGTCTTCGGAGCCATAATCGAGCATGTCTGTTAAGTCTTCGACAATGGCCATAAAGTGGGTGGCGAGTGGGGAGCGAAATTCCCCATCATCACCTTCTAGTTCGAACCGGATATAGTTCGGCTATGAATCCCCCGCTAAGGATAGATCTTTAATGAGTTCAGCATATCGCCCAAAGGTGAGTGCTGGAAGATATCCGCGGCGCTGAATTCGGCGATCGATAACCGATCATGCTCGACATGCGCGGACGCACATAGTTTGGAACTTATAACCGGAAACGAGTCCGATGTTCTGGTGACATAGGCATTACCGGAGGTTAGGCCTGTGTGCGGCTCCAATGCCATGGAGTCTGCGGCTTCCATGTCGGGGTTGAGCTTCCTATCCTCGGATGGCGCAACCTGCTCCGGATCTAAGGCAAGAGTGGTTACAGGTGCAATTTGCTGGGTATGGCCCGATGACAGATCTAAGTCATGTTCATCGAGGTGACGGGGAGTGATTGCCGTGGTATCGAATCCGTCGAAGATCAAGTCTCTGCGGACATCCGCGACATTGTTCAAGCTCCCGAATCTGACCTAAAGGCTAGGGGCGTAGCTGTCGATCTGCTCCAGATGGCCAAGTGAGTTGGCCCGCAGTGCGAAGCCGCCGAACACGAAGATATGTCCGGGGAGGAAGACCTCCCCTTGGACAACATCGTTGTGGATGATTGAAGGAGCCATCAAACCTTTTGAGGACTGCACAGTGGAACTCTCAATGAAAGCACCAATGTCGGTGTCAAAACCGATGGATCTCGGGTAGGGGGTCCCGAACTGTGCGTCTAAGGTCGATGGTAACAGGAGACAGGGGACACAATCTTTACCCAGGTTCGGGCCCTCTCTAGGGAGGTAATACCCTACTTCCTGCTTGATTGATCTTGATGAATATGAGTATTACAAGAGTTGATCTACCACGAGATCGTAATGGCTAAACCCTAGAAGTCTAGCCTGACTATGATTATGATTGTGATTGTCCTCCTATCCGGACTAAGCCCTCCGGTTTATATAGACATAGGGGACTAGGGTTATACAGGGTTAGTTACAGAGAAAGGAATCTTCATATTGGGTCTCCAAGCTTGCCTTCCACGCCAAGGAGAGTCCCATCCGGACACATGAGCGAGTCTTCGGTCTTGTTTCTTCACAGCCCATTAGTCCGGCCAATGTCCAACAGGCTGGATGCCTGAGGACCCCTTAGTCCATGATTCCCTCAATGCCCCGGAACGCATCCCCTCTTTCGTCTTCGTCTATCGGTTACTTTACTTGAGGCTATATTTTTATTCACCGCATGATATGTGTTTTGCTTGGAGTGTCTTATATGATTTGAGTCTTTGCTTTTTAGTTTACCACAATCATCCTTGTTGTACACACCTTTTGGAGAGACACACATGAATCGGAATTTATTAGAATACTCTATGTGTTTCACTTATATCTTTTGAGCTAGATAATTTCGCTCTAGTGCTTCACTTATATCTTTAAGAGCACGGTGGTGGTTTTACTTTATAGAAATTATTGATCTCTCATGCTTCACTTATATCATTTTGAGAGTCCTTAAGAACATCATGGTAATTTGCTTTGGCTATAAAATTAGTCCTAATATAATAGGCATCCAAGATGGGTAAAATAAAAACTATCATAAAAGGCGCATTGAATACTATGAGAAGTTTGATATTAGAGTCATGCTAGTTAAGTAGTTGTGAATTTGATAAATACTTGTTCTAAAGTTTGTGATTCCTGTAGCATGCACGTATGGTGAACCGTTATGTGAAGAAGTCGAAGCATGATTTATTTATTGATTGTCTTCCTTATGAGTGGTGGTCGGGGACAAGCAATGGTATTTTCCTACCAATCTATCCCCCTAGGAGCATGCGCATGTACTTTGTTTCGATAACTAATAGATGTTTGCAATAAGTATGTGAGTTCTTTATGACTAATGTTGAGTCCATGGATTATACGCACTCTCACCCTTCCACCATTGCTAGCCTCTCTAGTACAGCGCAACTTTCGCTGGTACCATAAACCCACCACACACCTTCCTCAAAACAACCACCATACCTACCTATTATGGCATTTCCATAGCCATTCCGAGATATATTTCCATGCAACTTACCAATGTTCCGTTTGTTATGACATGCTTCATCATTTTCATATTGCTTTGCATGATCATGTAGTTGACTTCGTATTTGTGTCAAAGCCACCTTTATAATTCTTTCATACATGTCACTCATGAGTCATTGCACATCCCGGTACACCGCCAGAGGCATTCAGATAGAGTCATATTTTGTTCTAAGTATCGTGTGGTAATTTTTCGAGTTGTAAGTAAATAAAAGTGTGATGATCATCATTATTAGATCATTGTCCCATGTGAGGAAAGGAAGATGGAGACTATGATTCCCCCACAAGTCGAGATGAGACTCCGGACGAAAGACAAAAAAAGAAAAAAAATGGGAGAAAAAGAGAGAAGGGACAATGCTACTATCCTTTTACCACACTGTTGCTTCAAAGTAGCACCATGATCTTCATGATAGGGAGTCTCCTATGTTGTTACTTTCATATACTAGTGGGAATTTTACATTATAGAACTTGGCTTGTATATTCCAATGATGGGCTTCCTCAAAATGCCCTGGGTCTTCGTGAGCAAGCGAGTTGGATGCACACCCACTTAGTTCTTTTGTTGAGCTTTCATACACTTATAGCTCTAGTGCATCCGTTGCATGGCAAACCCTACTCACTCACATTGATATCTATTGATGGGCATCTCCATAGCCCATTGATACGCCTAGTTGATGTGAGACTATCTTCTCCTTTTTGTCTTCTCCACAACCACCATTCTATTCCACCTATAGTGCTATGTCCATGGCTCACGCTCATGTATTGCGTGAAGATTAAAAAAGTTTGGGAACATCAAAAGTATGAAACAATTACTTGGCATGTCATCGGGGTTGTGCATGATTTAAATATTATGTGTGGTGAAGATGGAGCATAGCCAGAATATATGATTTTTTAGGGATAACTCTCTTTGGCCATGTTATTTTGAGAAGACATGATTGCTTTGCTAGTATGCTTGAAGTATTATTATTTTTATGTCAATATTAAAATTTTGTCTTGAATCTTTCGAATCTGAACATTCATGCCACAATAAAGAAAATTACATTGAGAATTATGCCCATCAAAAGATTCTAATACATCAAAAATTCTCTTTTTATCATTTACCTACTCAAGGACTAGCAGGAATTAAGCTTGGGGATGCTTGATACGTCTCCAACGTATCTATAATTTTTTATTGTTCCATGTTATTATATTATCTGTTTTGGATGTTTAATGGGCTTTAATATACCTTTTTATATTATTTTTGGGACTAACCTATTAACCAAAGGCCTAGTGCAAATTGTTATTAGCTAGATGGCTTCTTCCCTCTCTTTGGATCTCAATACAAAGTTCTCCTCGATTCTCTTGGAGATCTATTCGATGTAATTCTTTTTGTGGTGTGTTTATCGAGATCTGATGAATTGTGGGTTTATGATCAAGATTATCTATGAACAATATTTGATTCTTCTCTGAAATCTTTTATGCATGATTTAAATATCTTTGCAAGTCTCTTCTAATTATCAGTTTGGTTTAGCCTACTAGGTTGATCTTTCTTGCAATGGGAGAAGTGCTTAGCTTTGGGTTCAATCTTGCGGTGTCGTTTCCCAGTGTCAGCAGGGGCAGCAAGGCACGTATTGTATTGTTGTCATCAAGGATAAAAGATGGGTTTTATATCATATTGCTTGAGTTTATCCCTCTACATCATGTCATCTTGCCTAATGTGTTACTGTGTTCTTATGAACTTAATACTCTAGATGCATGCTAGATAGCGGTCGATGTGTGGAGTAATAGTAGTAGATGTAGAATTGTTTCGGTCTACTTGTCGCGGATGTGATGCCCATATACATGATCATGCCTAGATATTCTCATAACTATGCACTTTTCTATCAATTGCTCAACAGTAATTTGTTCACCCATCGTAGAATTTGCTATCTCGAGAGAAGCCACTAGTGAAACCTATGGCCCCCGGGTCTATCTTCCATCATATTATTTTCCTATCAATTTGTTATTTCTATTTTGTATCTTTATTTTCCGATCTATAAAACAAAAATACCAAAAATATTTATCTTATTATTTTTATCAGATCTCACTTTCATAAGTGACAGTGAAGGGATTGACAACCCCTTTATCGCATTGGTTGCGAGGTTCTTGTTTGTTTGTGCAGGTACGATGGACTTGCATGTAGTCTCCTACTGGATTGATACCTTGGTTCTCAAAAAACTGAGGGAAATACTTATGCTACTGTGCTGCATCACCCTTTCCTCTTCAAGGGAAAACCAAAGCAAGCTCAAGAGGTAGCAGCATTCTCTGGAGTATTATTGTCTTCGGTGCCGGTATTGCCGTCTTTGTCGCGACGTGCTTTTGAGCGGTGCCATTGACGTTGACGCTTTGGAGGGGCTTCGGCAGGCTTGTCCTCAACCGGATCCTTCTTGCCATCGTCGCCATCCTCTTTGGGTGTGTCCACCATGTACATGTCATATGTGGAGGTGGCCAACCATCGTCCGGTAAACGGAGGGTTTTGGCCTTGTTCGTCTCTGGCATCGTCGTCCATACCGTCGATGTCTTCGGAGGCATAGTCCAGCATTTAGGTAAAACCTTCGACAGTGGCTATGAAGTGGGTGGTGGGTGGGACATAAAATTCCCCGCTCCCAGCCCCTATTCTGGGATGGGCATAATTCAGAAGCGATCCTTTCATTTAAAGGCAAGGGTTGGACAGAGAAACGAGAGTCTGTTGGGCTGTCCGGAGGCAGAGTCTCCTGGCAGCGCCCACTTGACATGGACTTTGAGAGTTTGGACTTAGGGTCCGGCGGAGTATCTGGTGCTTGAGTGACAAGAGGAGTTCGGTTTGTCTTCGGGTTAGCCAATGACGTCGTCCCCTCCAGATCTCCGGTAACAAGTTCCATAATTGTAGAGAGTCCGGCGAGCTCTAAGCTTCCGTCTTCGGACCAAACAGCCTGCTCCGGAACTAAGGCCAGAGCGGTGATTGGGGCCACGAACCCTTCGAGGATCAAATCTCCTCGAATACCAGTGACATAGTTTAGGTTCCCGAAATTGATCTGATGACCAGGGCGTAGCTGTCGATCTGCTCAAGGTGGCCAATTGAATTGGCACGTAGCGTGAATCCTCCGAATATGAAAATTTGGCCCGGGGAAAAAATCTTCTCGAAAACAGCACCATTGTGGATGATCGAACGAGCCATCGAATCCTTCATCGACGACACAGAGGAACTCTCAATGAAAGCACCAATGTCGGTGTCAAAATCAGCAGATCTCAGGTAGGGGGTCCTGTTGGGGATATTACTACTGGACATAAAGCAGCCAGGAGTAGCCGGATTAACTTTATGAAGATTAGAAGCCCATGAAGACGTAAGAATGATGGTGCTTTATGAAGGCCCAAGGCCCAGAGGCGAGTTAAGGCGTGTAGATGTAAACCGACCTTATTGTGTAACTTGCATTGTAAGATAGGAAGTATAGAGACCGAACCAGACACGTTTATGATCCGGCTTTGGGACTCTATAACCGGCGGGCGTCAACCTATGTATATAAAGGGATGACCCGACAGCGGTTTAGGGACAAGACACACAACTCGAGAGCCAGTCAAAGCGGATTCGCTCCCTGTTCATCAAAACCCTAGAAATACCTATCACAACTAGACATAGGTTTTACCTTCATCGAAGGGGCCGAACTAGTATAAACTTCCCGTGTCCCCTTGTCTGGTTTAACCCCTTTAAGCTAACCCGTTGCGATGGCTCCACGACTAAGTCCTTTCATAAGGACATCTGCCGTGACAAACCCACTACTATTGGCACCCACCGTGGGGCTATCGCACGATGGTTTTGAGTTCTTAAAGTGCAGCTTTGATGGACTCAAGGGATACTCTGTGGTCCGGATGATGAAGAGTCATCGCGGCAAGCTCTACATTAACAATGCAGGATGGGGCCCCGAGGCCGATTCAATCAAATACGGGTACCGGGTCCCCTTTGGTGGGATTCACGTCTTCATCGGCAAGATTGGCGAACCGGGCCCTGAGCCGGACACCTGCACCGACATCATCGAGACGGCTCAGCATGCAAGCCCTTCCCCGGTTCAGCCTGTGGTGAAGCATGTTTTCGTAGGTGTCATCCATGGAGCAGAATATGAGGACGGACCGGCATCCGAGGGAGAAACCGTTGTCTGCTCCGACGACGAGTCTTCTGGAGAGACTGAATCGCTCTATCAGTTGCAGGATGGCCGGATTGGTGGAGGTTCCGAGGGCAACAGTATTCCGGACTCCCCTGATCTTCCAAACCAGGCCGCTATCTTCATGGCCGGTACACAATCAGTTCCCCACTCATCAACCGCCGCAGCAATGCTCTTCGGTTCAACAACAGCCACTTCGGCAGGGAGCTCTGCGCCACCTCCGGCTGAAGTTTTGTCTGACTTGTTCGACACTTTGGCAACATTGATGGCCACAGAGGTGGATGCAGGAGCCCGGGATCAGCACAATGCAGAGATCGCAAAGGTAAAGGATCAGATAACTCAGGCCAAAGAGGACCTAGCAGCAGAGAACGCTAGGATGGCTACAAAACGGGCCGAGTTGGAAGCTCAGGCCTACCGGCTTAGGCTGGATCAGAATGCTTCAGAGGAAGTCATGAGAATAAGATACCGATCGCATCTCCCGCCGAGTTATGAGCCAAGAAATCTCTTCAGTACGCCAGGGGAAGGAATGAGTAACCAGCCAATATTAAACCGGGCGGAGGCGCCAGGAACAGGAGCGCTAGTTTAGCCGCGCGCGACGGACCCACCTTGTCATAACAACATTGTGCCATAGTATGTTCCAACACCTCTTGGGCATTACTCCAACCCGTTGGACAACATTGTGTCCGCCGCTTCATGATTGGCAGCCCTCCCAACCGACGGCGAATCACCAGTTGCGATTGAGGCACGACGGGCCAGGGATCTCCTTCCAACAGCTCTAAACCAGCAGTAGGCATATTCGCACAGTCGTGAGAGGATACATTCCACACACCCCCCCTTCCAAGCCGGAGCTACAGCAGGCACGTTCAGGATGAACCGGCCGTGTCAAGCAGTGCATGTTGCCGTAACTCGCCGCGAGGGCACAACCCGACAGTGGGAGGTGTTAATGCGCAGGATGTGGTGGATCATGGTCGTGCACGTCGAGAGGCCGAGTTAGCAGTTCTGCACGGAGCCCGTCAACCTACTCCGGTTCACCCTACCGCTTCAGTAGAGCTGTCGGTGTCAAAACCGGCGGATCTCGGGTAGGGGGTCCCGAACTGTGCGTCTAGGTCGCATGGTAACAGGAGGCAGGGGACACGATATTTTACCAAGGTTCGGGCCCTCTTGATGGAGGTAAAACCCTACGTCCTACTTGATTAATATTGATGATATGGGTAGTACAAGAGTAGATCTACCACGAGATCAGAGAGGCTAAACCCTAGAAGCTAGCCTGTGGTATGATTGTTGTTCGTCCTACGGACTAAAACTCTCCGGTTTATATAGACACCGGAGAGGGCTAGGGTTACACAGAGTCGGTTACAATGGTAGGAGATCTACATATCCGTATCGCCAAGATTGCGTTCCACGCCAAGGAAAGTCCCTTCCGGACACGGGACGAAGTCTTCAATCTTGTATCTTCATAGTCTAGGAGTCCGGCCGAAGGTATAGTCCGGCCATCCGGACACCCCCTAACCCAAGACTCCCTCAGTAGCCCCTGAACCAGGCTTCAATGACGATGAGTCTGGCACGCAGATTGTCTTCGGCATTGCAAGGCGGGTTCCTCCTCCAAGTACTTCATAGAACATTTTGAACACAAAGGTAGTGTCCAGCTCTGCAAAATAAGTTTCCACATATTGCCATAGAGAGAATAATATTTACACAAATCTAATCTGCTGACGTATTCCGTAGCGTGACATCACAACACGGCCAAGTCTTTATTCGAATTGTTTTATCGTCCCACCTCAGTGCGTTTAGCGAGGCGGTTTCCTTGGCACGTCTTGTTAAAGCAGAGATCGTGTCCCCTTATTCCGGGATTCTCATCAATACGGGTGTGGGTAACCCAACCGCGCCATTGACTATGGCGCTTGGGAGATAAGCGAGTTTTACCAGGCTGGTGGGGGCGCATAGTCGCGTCCGCCCATATAAGGGGATAAGGATCCACCTTTTCATCCACGCCTTCTTCCTCCTTTGCCTATCCATTTCCGCGCACTCGAGCTCCAGCGCCCAAGTCCGCACACCCCACCTCAACCTTCTCCAGCCATGTCCGGAGCGGGAGGCAAGTGGATGGTCTCCTCCGTCACGGAGGGACACATCAAAAGACTGAGGAAGGCCGGATACTTGTCTAACGACATTGCGCACCGGCTTCCCGAAGAGGGGCAGCTCATCCCCACCCCTAGGCCCCATGAGAGGGTGGTGTTCCTCCCCCATTTCCTCCGCGGACTGGGCTTCCCTCTCCACCCATTTGTCCGGGGGCTCATGTTCTACTATGGCCTGGATTTCCACGATCTGGCCCCGAATTTTGTCCTCAACATCTCGGCGTTTATCGTCGTGTGCGAGGCTTTCTTCCGCATCCGCCCCCATTTCGGCCTATGGCTCAAGACTTTCAATGTCAAGCCGAAGGTGGTGCGCGGCACCCAAGCGGAGTGCGGAGGCGCCATGGTGGGCAAGATGCCCAACGTCCTATGGTTCGAGGGCTCCTTCGTGGAGTCCCTAAAGGGGTGGCAGTCGGGGTGGTTTTACATCACCGAGCCGCGCGACCCTGAATGGGTCGCAGCCCCCGAGTTCCGATCCGGACCCCCTACGCGGCTCGCCTCCTGGAAAGAGACGGGCCTGTCGTGGGGTAAAAAAGGAGAGCTGACCGGACTCCAAACATGCGTCCAAACCCTGGTGGACAGGAATCTCAAACTTGTCAACGTAGTCCAGGTTATGCTCATCCGTCGGATCCTCCCGTGTCAACAACGGGCTTTCAACCTGTGGGAGTTCGACCCGGCGCGGCACCGAACTCTGAGCAGGCTCTTCGACACGACGTACGAAGATGCCTGGAAGGTGCTTTTCAAGGGCGCCGAGGCCCCGCATCCGCTACCGAGGATCGCGGATTCAGCACGCAGCGTCACGCTCGTGCGGTAAGCTGTTTTCACCTTTTACAGGGTATTAGTTTTTCATAGTTTGACTCCATGCGGGATCTAAGTTCCCTTACCTTTGACAGGATTGGCAGGAGACGTCCGGACAGATCAACTGTCGGCTCCTTTGCCCGAAGGCCCAGCGGACGCTCGCTTGGCGAAGCTGCTGGTTCCGGCACCTTACGTGGTGCCGGAGAAGAAGGCCAAGAAGAAGGCCACGGGGACTCGAAAGAGTGCCCGGCGCCAGGAGGTGTCGGATTCACCATCCGACGACTCCAAGGCGCACTCCTCCCATGAAGACGAGGAGGAGGAAGAAGAGACCTCTCCCCCCCAGCGGGGGGAGGGAAGAAAAGGAAGGCCGCCCCAACCGGGGAGGCCGAAGGGTCCAAGAGGGGGAAGACCCCTCCTCCGGACTACTCCACCAACGCCGACGACGGCGAAGAGGAGTGGCCGCACAGGGCCAAGCCCCTGGCGAAATCGTAAGTATCCGGATACCAGAGTGATTCATAGTATTCCCCATTGCACAGCTTTTCCTTACGTCGAACATGATTGTGCAGTCCGCCCAAGGCCGGGCTCGACGAGTCGTCGAGCGGCTCCCTGGACTCGTCGGATGTGAATTCGCTTCCGACGGCTTCCTCCCCCCACCCTACGGACGGCGCCGAGGTGGCGTCCCAACAGGTTCCAAGCCAGGAGGAGGTGGTCCTGGAGGCGCCGCAAGGCAACCTCCCGGACTCCAGGCGTAAAGGGGATAGAACCCCCAAGGGCTCCAAGTCCGGCCTTGAGCCGGACACCGCGCCGGAACCTTCAACGGTTCCGGACTCCGGTAGGCAGCCTCCTTCCAAGAGGAGCAAGCCTACCGAGCCGGTGACCTCCGTCCAACCGGAGGCACCGGACAATTTGCTGGAGACGCTTAACGGCGCCTCCATCGACGAGGAGCACCGCACTGTTATGAGTGTGGTGATCCAGAAGGTTCGGTCCGCCAAGAGCGGACTGACTGAAGCCTGTGCCAGCCTTCTAACAGGCTTTGAGGTAAGTAAAGAATATGTAAAAATATTACCGCATAGACAGTAGCCCCTGATGCTCTGTTCGGCGTTCGGAAAGAAAAGCCGAATAGAGGATCTAATAATCGCAGGAGTCTAACATAATCAAGTCAATATGCGTATGCAGGCTTCGCTGCTGGCCTCCGCCGCACTGACTGCGGAGGTGGATACGCTAAAGCAGAACCTCGAGCGGTCCGAGCAAGAGCTCGGCCTAGCCAAGCAGCAGCTCGAGGAGAAGGAAGGTAAGAAATACCTTATTGAAATATGTGAAAGGTGCAATTGCAAAAAGTGACAGGATTAACGCGGCTATTGTAGGGGCCACAACTGAGGTGGCGACCCTTAAGCAAGCGCTGTCCGAGGCCGAAAAGAGGGCGGCCACGGAGCGCACCGAGTGGGAGAAGCATGAGACGCAGGTTGGCGAGGTGCGGCAAGAGCTCCAGGCTCTCATGAAAAAACATGAGAGTTTGGAGCTTGACTCGAAGACGCGAGAGTCTGAGCTCGCGGCGGCCATTGAAGATGCCAAGTCTGCCAAGGCCGAAGCCCAGAAGGCCCTCCAGGAGGTTGAGGCAATAAAAAAGATAGCGGCGGGTAAGGCATTCTTTATGCAAAGCAAGCACGTAAAAGTGAATTACTTGTCACTTACCCGAATCCGGAGCTCTCCAGGAGCATTCACAGACTTGCCCCGTAGCGTGTCGGATGCCGCCGCCTTCTACCGCGCCGAGGAGGGAAGCTCGACGGAGAAGGTGTTCTGGTCTCAGTATGCTGAGGCCGAACACCCGGTGCCCTTAAGCGACCAGCTGAAACAGCTGGTCGAGCTCCATAAGGTGGCCGAACAGGCCATGAAGGGCCTCATAGTCCGGCTGTGGCCTGGAGAGGCCATGCCTGGGAGCTACTTCGGGCTGGTGAGGCGGCTGGTGGAGGCCTGTCCAAGGCTCGAAGTCATCAAGCGCTCCGTATGCATCGAGGGTGCCCGTAGGGCGCTTGCCCGTGCGAAGGTGCACTGGGGCAAGCTGGATGCTGAGAAGCTTGTGAAGGACGGGCCACCGCCGGGCAAGGAGCATCGCAAGCCCGAGATGTATTATGAGGGCGTTCTGAAGGGTGCCCGCCTTGTGGCGGATGAATGTTCCATGAATGTAATTTTTTAGTGAACTCGCTCGTTTTGTCCTGTGCGCTGAAAACTTGTTCATGTGCGCTAAGCAATGCTTTTTGAATTTAAAATATTACCTTCTGTGCGGCCGTTTATCAAATTTGAGAGATGGCGAGTCGTCGGCTTCTGCCCCCATGGCACGAGTGCTGGGGTGTTCGGGATAAACATGAGCGCTCTTTTTCCCATTCTTGGGTCCTTCGAGGGAGGCGCTCAACACAACGAACAAGGCAATCGGACTATAGTGCTTGAACACTCTCACTTAGCCATAGAATTCTATAATTTTAAATTTCGGCGAAGCCCCTAGTGTTCGGAAGACCGAGTTCGGGGCGCTATCCACGCCTAGGCCGGACAAAGCCGACTCCTCGCTCTAAGCGGCATAAGTCTTTAGGGACTCGAAAACCTCTCGAATAGCGACCAGCTCTCGCCTCATCATGACGGTCAGTTTTAGCTTTCTCTACTAAGGTGCTTAGCCCAGCTCAACTGGGGCACAATCGCAATAGTTCTCCTAGTGCTACCTTAGCCGATATGATGGAACGTAAGGTACCAAAACATAGGAGCCGGGCAAACCCAACTATTGACCCAAGACATGATTCAGAGCCGATGCATATAATGCTATAAGTTCGGGGTGCCGCACTTGTGAAAGTGTTCGGACTTCTCACACCATGTTGTGGGGTACTTAAGCCCCTGGCGTATTGGCCGTACCAAGTGTACGGGTGCAACATGTCATTACTGAACATATATTCGTAAAAAAGAGGTAATGCAATAATAGACGGAAGCTATGCATTGTTTATTTAAAAAGCTGCAATCAAAGCAGAATGATACAAATAGTGCGATAAGCAAAAGATGGGACTATCAAATATGTCCTTTCCAGGGGCGAGCTGCGGAATGTCATGCGAAACAGGTATACTGCTTGTTATAGAGACCACCTTAGAGTTCCGTAGTGCGGCGTAGCTTTCTGCTTCCCTGGTTGTATCGTTTGTGCGGCAATTGTACTGCCGGACAAGCCTTCCGAAGAATGGAGTCCTGAAAATAAGAGAAAATTAAGAAATCGGCAGCCCCTAGTGCGGTTTAAGCCGCGTTTCAGGCGTGTCGTGATGGTGCCCCTCCCCCTGTGCCCATGGTATTTCTAGAGCATAGTTATGTATGCGCGACACTGGTTTCGCAAGTTCGCGAGGGCTGGGGTTGGGGCCGCATTGCTACGCTTGCTCGGAATGTGCCAGGCGGTCTTGTTGTAGGTTACTCCGGGCGCGCTTGACGGTGTCCGGACGTTTAATTGCCTTGAGAGGCTGCTTTGTGCTTCCGCTGCGATAGCCACCGTATGCTCCTCCGTTCGAAGAGAGCGTTCGGTGTTTCCATTGACCGTGATGACGCCTCGAGGGCCTGGCATCTTGAGCTTGAGGTATGCGTAGTGTGGCACCGGATTGAACTTTGCAAATGCGGTTCGCCCGAGCAGTGCGTGATAGCCACTGCGGAACGGGACTATGTCGAAGATTAACTCCTCACTTCGGAAATTATACGAAGATCCGAAGACCACTTCAAGTGTAACTGAGCCTGTACAATTGGCTTCTACACCTGGTATGACGCCTTTAAAGGTTGTTTTGGTGGGTTTAATCCTCGAGGGATCGATGCCCATTTTCCGCACTGTATCCTGATAAAGCAGGTTCAGGCTGCTGCCGCCGTCCATAAGGACTCTAGTGAGGTTAAATCCGTCAATAATTGGGTCTAGAACCAATGCAGCGAATCCTCCATGACGGATGCTAGCGGGGTGGTCCCTTCGATCAAAAGTGATCGGGCAGGAAGACCATGGGTTGTACTTTCGGGCGATTGGCTCTATCGCGTATGCGTCCCTTAGCACACGCTTCCGCTCCCTCTTGGGGACGTGGGTTGTGTATATCATGTTCACCGTCCGCACTTGTGGGGGAAAACCTTTCTGTCCACTGTTGTTCGGCGGCCGGGGCTCCTCCTCGTCATCGCTATGCAGCCCCTTGTCTCTGCTTTCGGCATTTAACTTGCCTGCCTGCTTGAACACCCAACAATCCCTGTTGGTGTGATTGGCTGGTTTTTCGGGGGTGCCATGTATCTAGCATGAGCAGTCGAGTATTCGGTCTAAACTGGACGGCCCCGGAGTGTTTCTTTTGAATGGCTTTTTCCGCTGACCGGGTTTGGAGCCTTTGAATCCGGCATTAACTGCCGTATCCTCAGTATTGTCGCCGTTAATGCGGCGCTTTTGCTTGTTGCGATGCGACTTGCCATTGCTGTCCTTGGTATCTGAATTACCAGGGCTCTTGGTCATGTTATTGTTATGAGCTAGCCAGCTGTCTTCTCCCACGAAAAAGCGGGTCATAAGTGTCGTGAGGGCTCCCATAGATTTTGGCATTTCCTATACTAGGTGCCGTGCAAGCCACTCGTCGCGGATGTTATGCTTGAAGGCTACTAGGGCCTCTGCGTCCGGACAGTGGATGATTTGATTTTTCTTGGTTAGGAACCGTGTCCAGAATTGTCTGGCCGATTCCTCTGGCTGCTGAATTATGTGGCTTAGGTCATCGGCGTCTGGTGGTCGCACATAAGTGCCCTGGAAATTGTCGAGGAATGCGGCTTCCAGGTCCTCCCAACAACCAATTGATTCTGCTAGCAAGCTGTTGAGACAATGCCGAGCTGGTCCTTTAAGCTTGAGTGGGAGGTATTTGATGGCGTGTAGGTCATCACCGCGGGCCATGTGGATATGAAGGAGATAGTCCTCGATCCATACCGCAGGATCTATTGTGCCATCGTATGATTCGATGTTCACGGGTTTGAAACCCTCAGGGATTTGATGATCCATTACTTCATCTGTGAAGCATAGTGGGTGTGCGGCGCCTCTGTTCTGGGCTACATCACGACGCAGCTCAAACGAGCTTTGTCTACTGTGTTCGGCCCGGCCGGATTTACTGTATCCGGCGTGATGAGTACCGTCTCGTGCCTTGGGGCGCCCACGTGATCCGTAGATCGATCTTGTTTGCCTTTCCTTATCCTCCAATATATCTCGCAGGTTTGGCGCATTTTCCCATGCCTTGGTAGTTTTTGAGCGGCGCCGGGGTGCGGCTTGAGTGAAGGGCCGAGAGGCCTCTCTGTCGCGGCCACGGGGTGGCCGATCGGCCGCATCATGCGCTGGTGATGTAGGTTAAGGTGCTTCCTCCTCTAATTGGGGTAGCAACCTGCAATTTGGGTAGCTCTTTGAGGGGCGTTCGAGTTCATACTCTTCAGCCGCAAGGACTTCAGTCCATCTGTCGGCTAGCAAATCTTGATCAGCTCTAAGCTGTTGCTGTTTTTTCTTGAGGCTGCTCGCCGTGGCCATACGCCTGCGTTTGAAACGCTCTTGTTCGACGGGATCCTCCGGCACGACAAATTCATCGTCGTCGAGGCTTGCCTCGTCTTCGGAGGGAGGCATATAATTATCGTCCTCGACCTCTCTGTCTGCCGCTCTCTCATGAGGGCTGGCTTCTCTATCCTCCTGTGCTGAATCTTGCTGGAGGTGGTTGTCTTCGGCACTGTCCGGGGTGTTATTATCCCCCGTGCCGGAATCACCATTTTTGTTTTGGCGGGATTTAGAGCGGCACCGCTGACGCCGACGCTTAGGTTGCTTCTTGGAGGGGTCATCCTCCGCTGTTCCATCGCCATTGCCGTCTTTTGGGGTGTCCACCATGTATATATCATACGACGAGGTGGCTTCCTAGTGCCCTATAGGCACTGGTTCTTGATCGTCTCCTGCATCGGCGTCCATACCGTCGATGTCTTCGGAGTCGAAGTCGAGCATGTCGGTTAAATCATCGATAGTGGCTACGAAGTGGGTGGTGGGTGGGCTTTGAATTTCTTCATTGTCACAGGCCTAGAGTACCTGAGCGAAATAGTTGCATCTGCACTCATGCATCATGTCTAAAATTCCTGAAAGTTGAATTGAGGTTTGTTGAAACCCTCAGAAACCAGTTCAAAAATAACCAACATTAAAATGTCTTCAAAGAAGTCCAAGAAAATGTTCCTCTTAGTCTCTGAAAATGTTGGCAAGAGGTAAAATTCAAACCAATGTTTTTGGTATCTCAGAAACATTTATTTTGGGCCTTTGAATTAATTCAATAACTATTTGCATTGGATATATATTCTTTATATAATTAATATATGTCCAACAATTCTGGAACATTTTATGTGGTTTGGGATATTTTAGTTCTAGCCAACTAATTATTTTCAGGATTTCATAAAATGGTTTGGTGTTAAAACTAAACCCAAAACAATTGCAGAAAAATAGAAAACCGAAACAATTTAGAAAACAGAGAAGAGAGAGAGCTTACCTGGGCCAACTCACCTGTGCAGCCACCTGGCGGCCCAAGTGGCCGGCCCAGCCCACCTGGCCCTCCCCTGTCGTCTTCCTCCCTGCGCCAATAGATAGCGCGCGTGGCCGAGGCACGCCGGCACGTACCCGGCCACCTCATGCTTCCTGCCGCTTCTCCCTCATCGCCTGGACGTCTCCAACGCCGCCACGCACGTCCCTGGAACCCCCTCGCACTCTCCCTCGCTCCTCCCCCTCCTCCGTTTCTCTTACGCGCAGCCATTTAGCGTAGCCGTCGCCGCCGACGTGCACCGCCGTAGCCACAGCCACTACCTCGCCTCGCCGATGCGCTCAGAGGCTCCGCCTCGACCCCCTCTTCCTCCTCACCGAGCCACGCCCCGCGGGAGCCCCTACATCGCCGCCATCAGCTCCGTCTTCTTCCTCGGACTCCGGTGATCGCCGTCACCACTCCGTCGTCTCCAGAGCCTCCCCCGAGCTGCCGACCCATCCATGCGATGCACTATGAGCCTCTGAACCATTTCCCCCTACTCTCGTGCGCTAATTCGAGCTCTAGCTCTCATTCCTGTCAAGACCGAGACCTCGCCGGCGCCGGCCATGTCGCCGTCGTCGTTTTGGCCGGCCTCCGTCCAAACCAAGCACGTCACCGCACTCAGTACACCCCCAGGAGCACGTTTCACCCACCAGCTCCTCCTCCCGTGCACCACAACGCCAAACCCGCAGGTGCCCGAACGCCGGCCCCCGCCATGAGCTCGACTCTGGCAAGCTCGTTCCACCCCGCGCCTCCCGCGTGCCTCCCTGGATGCGCGCGAGCGAGGGCTCCCCTCTGGTGCCCTCAGTACACCCAGCCACCGCCCCTAGCGCCATTCTGGCGAACTTCCGCCGCATTCCTGGTCGCCGCCGACATAACTCCGGTGAGCTGATGTGGCTTCATTAGTTTAGCGCTAACCCCTGCCACTTAGGCGTCAACAGACGCTGACAGTAGGCCCCACAGTGGGTCAAAGCCCAGTTAGCGTCGGGTTTGACCCGAGGTTGACCTCTATTTGACCCTTGAGTCACTGACATGCGGGCCTCGCCCAGCTAACCAAGTTAGTTAGAGATAAACTTAATTAAGTTAGTTTAGTTAGTCACTGACCAGTGGGCCCAGTGTTGTTTAGTTAGTCTAGTTAACCCAAATAGTTAACTGTGAGACTGACTAGTGGGGCCCAGCCGTCTGGTTTGACCCTAGACCGAGCCTTTGACGAGCTGACGCAAGGATGATGCTATGCTTACGTCATGAAGCTTTTCTGGATTTAAAATAAATCTAAATGATTTATTTATTTTCAGAAAATAGCTAAAACTTCTAAAATTCATAGAAAATTATCTATAACTCCAAATAATAGAAATTATATATGAAAAATTATCAAAAAAATTCAAGGAATCTGAATATGGTAGTTTCATGCATGTTTGAACAACTTAACCTCACTGTTTAGTCCAAACCATGATAATGAACTATTTGATTTCATAGTTTGAATTTGAATTTGAAACTTGAGTTCAAATCAACCCAAAACTTTCTGCTATTAGTTGCATTAGCTCAAACCACAGCATATTGACATGTCATGATCATGCATCATATTGTGCATTGCATTGATTGTGTTTCTTTCTCTGTTGCCGGTATTTGTCCCCTCTCGATAGACGTGGTTTCGATGAAGAGATCGATGACACCGATGAAGAACTGTATTATCTTCAGGAGTGTCTGGCAAGCAAAACCCCCTTGTTCATTCCAATACAATCCCACTCTCTCGCTCCTGCTCTCTTTTACTACATTAGGACAACAACGATTCAACTGTTACATGTTGTGGTAGTTGAACCCCTTTCCTCTGCATGACCCGTCATTACCACAGTAAATAGATGAAACCCACTAGTATGAGTAGGAGTTGTTTGAGCCCTGATGTGCCTACTCATTCATGCTTTTTTTCATGCCTGCTACTGCTTAGAGTTGAGTCAGGTCTGATTCATCGGGGATGAATTGGAACAGTGATGAACATGTCCTACTGTGTGTGAGCTAAGTGTGTGAACACGATTTGGTAAAGGTAGCGGTGAGAGGCCATGTAGGAGTACATGTTGGGTTGTCTCATTGCAGCTGTCCTCAGGAACTGAGTTCTGTGTCTGTGATCCATGAACAACTACTACCACTCATTGGGATCCTTAATTGACCCTCTCGGCTTCTTAATCACCCTAGTACTCTGTCCAGGAGTTGCAACTAGTTTCTGGTGTTTGTAGGTTATGTGTTGGCGGCCGTGCATAGTGCTGACCCTAGGGGTGGGCTATGATGCGGTAGATACACCGTGGCACGGTGTACCGGGCGCCCGTTTGGTGTCTCGGGAACCCTGTTCACATCGTTCGGGGCCGTATGTGGAAACCTCAGCCGGACTCCCTGCGGATGGAACCTGAATAGGCGATAAACCTGGACTAGAGACTTAAGTGTTTAGGTAGGCCGTGGCCGACACCCTCGTTGGGCTTCCACTTGAAGGTTGCTGAGTACATGTCATATAAATGACCGTAAGTGGTGGGAGCGTGTGTGAAAAAGTACACCCCTGCAGGGTTATCATTATCTATTCGAATAGCCGGATTCCTCGGATATGGAAACTTGGACCCCTTGCATTGTTCATAGACAAGTGAAAGTGGATACTCTAAAACTCGCAAGATAAGTGTGAGTGCTATGGATGGCTTTCTCGTAGGGAGACGGGAGCGGATCCATAGTGGTGTATTGGATGGTGAATATGTGGACTCGTGTGCGCCACCTCAAAAGAGTTGCTTGTAGTCGTAGTTCAGGTTAGCCACTGAGTCAAAGCTTGCTTGCTGCAGTTAAACTCCACCACCCCCCTTTGTCGATACCGATGCATATGTAGTTAGTTCTGATGTAAGTCTTGCTGAGTACCTTAGTACTCACGTTTTCTTAATTTATGTTTTGCATAGAGACTTCAGTCTCGCTAGTAGTTCCGCGTGGACTTCGACGTTTAGCTTGATACCTCAGCTACGATCTTGTTCCCTCAGCAGAATCTGGTAGATAGTCGGGCTTCTTAGCCTTTTCCATTTGTAGATGTCTGTACTCAGACATGTTAAGCTTCCGCATGTGCTTAATTTGTATGCTATGTTTGTTGGGTCATGAGACCCATGTTTGTAATATCTCGCTCCTCGGAGCCTAATGAATAAATATTCTTGAGTCGTAGAGTTATGTTGTGATGCCATGTTGTATTCACACATATCGAGCATATTGTGTGTATGATTGAAATGCTTGGTATGTGTGGGATACGGCAACCTAGTTGTTTATCCTTGGTAGCCTCTCTTATGGGGAAATGTAGTCTTGTGCTTCCATGAGCCATATTAGTCCGCTACAGCCCGGTTCACCAGAGTCCTGCTAGCCCAGCACTACTCCTCTGGAGCACTTGACTAGCCGACATGTGATTCACTTCGTTCCTATGTCTATCCCTTCGGGGAAATGTCACGCGGTGACATCCGGAGTCCTGCCTAGCCAGCTACAGCCCGGGTTCCCCGGAGTCCTGTTAGCCCAGTGCTACAGCCCGGATTCACACGCTATTGACCGACATGCTCGATGTGATTCATGTATGCCTGTCCCCATAGGTCTGTGCCGCTTTGTGTCCACGACTAGCCATTTCGGCCGGGTTCTTTGTCATATGGATGCTAGCGACACTATCATATACATGAGCCAAAAGACGCAAACGGTCCCGGGCCATGGTAAGGCGACACCCGTGGGAATACCGTGCGTGAGGCCACAAAGTGATATGAGGTGTTACCGGCTAGATCGATCTGACTTGGAATCGAGGTCCTGACAGCGTTGGTATCAGAGCCTGACTGCCTGTAGGATTACCAAGCCAAACTGGTCGAAGTTGAGTCTAGAAACGCTTTAGTTATATAAGGGAATTGATTGTGGGATGGAACGTAAGGCTCTTTTTACTCCTTATATCTCATGCCCTGTGATCTGAGTCACCCTCTTCCTTTCTACGGGGTTAAGAAACTAGGCCTTCTCATCTATCTATCAGGATGACATGTTACTAACCCGTTGACTTATAGGATTGATGGATTCATGCCACAGTTCAGTTTCCAGTACTTCCATATGTTGACAGTTGATCTCGGAACCTTGATATTGTGTTATTGAGTGGTTATGCCACCATTTTGCAGGATGTTGCAAATATTTTTGAGCATTTACAGCCGTTATGCTGTCCGAGTCATCCCTGGTTTCTAAATAGTCTGATGCATTTGCAAATCGCTTCTTTCCGTTCCCGATGTTCCTTTGGGCCAGTTCAACCACACTAATCTGTGAGTTGAGGTACTCTATTGCCTCGACATATATGTTGGAGCTATTACTATGACCCTAGGTGTTTTAGGGAGTCACCTAGTGATCTAGCCATGTTTTGTATCCCCAGTGTGTGATTCTGGCCATTATTCTCAAAAGCATCCCATGATGCCATGTAGTGGTAGGTATTCTATTCATGGGTTCTTGAACCCGAGATTCACCCTACTTACCTCATGTTGATAGTTCCTTTAGGATATTAGTAACCTTTCCGATAGTCCTCGAGGTCTGTGGTATTTCCTTCTTCCAAATACCATGAATCATTATGGCAGAAGATCTTTGAACCAATGATCACAACAAGAGTGCTATTGGTGAGGTCTCCATTCTATGATGTGCCTCTGCCAGTTCTACATTTCTGCATGGATTTTCCAGAAGAAATATGTTGAGCTTTATTCGACATACTAATCTATGCATCCACAACTCAAAAAATTATATGTTCCTTGAGTTGTCCCTCTTTAGTTGTATTTTGGTGTTTGTCTATCAGTTGATAGTCAGGAGTAGCTGTGCATTCGTTTTATCGATGCCTTTTATTATTGTGGTCCGTCAAGCCATTCTATTTGGAATGACTAGGAGAAACAAACTCCAGTACCTCATCCATATCCAGGATTGGGTCAAAGCAGTTGTATTCCGCAGATCAAAATGCAACCCAGCTTTTGACTCTGTTCTACCTTGGAGTGTTGCTCTCTTTATGTCAGGATTGTCATGAGAATTGCACCACCTCTTATGAATTCTTGACGCAGTGATACTTCTCACCATCATCATTCATTCCTTGATTTCCGTGTTATTGTAACCGAGATGCCGACAAGTGAATCGTGGTGTGTGAAATCTATGCTCCTAGCAATTCCTTTGCTTGGTAGTTAATTGGACAATAACCTCATTCTTAGCGTGTTGATTATTGAATCATCACCCTAAGGTTGATTGTGCTACCTAGTCCTTATTTCCGGTGCACTCTTCGATCAATGAGTTAGGATTGTGTCAATCCCTTGCTCATTTGACCATATTTTCTTGCCCTGAAAAGCAAGATTGTTCCCGAGCTCAGTAACATATCGGTGGTTCATGATTTTCGAAAATCTTCTCGGAAGTGTTACCAAGCTATCACCTGACCGCTATGTTGAGCTCGTGATCGAGTTGGTTTCTTGTAAACCAGCCATTCTCCAAGAAATCTGTGTCGGTTACCCCCTGAGCTAGTTGGTTAAGCTAAACAATAACTTGGAGAGTTGGAAGATAAAAGCTTGCCAGCTTAGCTCATTTCAAGGGATATATCTGCGTGTGTTGAAGATAGGTGATATCTTCATTGATTGATCCTCGTGATCAGTTGATCTATTACCTTGTCAAAACTTTGACTTGAGTATGGGCTATCGTCAAGTAAAATCAGAACAAATGATATTCATAATGTTGTCTTACTCTTGGTTGACCCCTCGAGCAAGCACCATTATATCTTTTGGGTCTGACCAACACTATCGTCTTGTTCATGTAGTTGTGGAATTCCATCTATATGGAAACCTGGATAAATTGTTGTTGAGCCCATCGACAATATCCTTGTCTCCTCCTTGATTCATGTTGAACATCAAGCTAGTGTTGAAAAATTTTGTAAGCATTATCTTCATGTCCCGTTTATGAAATACCTGTTTGGTGTAAGAAGTGACTTTCTCCAAGTTCACGTGCATTAGGTGTAAGTTGTTGCCATGAATTTGACAAAGGTTTGTTTTGTTTCCTCTGGAATCATCCCAAGTTAGTCACGCATATGTGCGAAGTACATGATGGTTTGATAGGTTGGCCGCCTCCACTCCATGTGTGTCCCTAGCACACCAAGCCACTGACTGATTTGTTCTAGGAAAAGGAGTTAAGTGCTAATCCATGGTAATGCACAAGACTTTGATATCCCCGATGATGGTTCCCCACTTGAACACAGTAGTGTTTTATTATAAGACTACTACGTGGTCATGCTTGTCTTGGATAGCGTGTTCACAGGTTTGTAGCAGAACCAACTCATGTTTTGGAGCTTGCTATCGTAGTTCATTTCCCGAGAATCTCGCAACATAATCTCGTCGAATTGTGTTGCAAACTTTCATTTTACTTTCTAGACTTGATGAGTCTGGAATATCCTAACACCAACCAGATCCGAATCTCAGGCAGATATGATGGTTGGAACGTTTCTCAAGAACTATAATATTGGTCTCTCTGTAACCCGGTAAAGTGGATGTCGTGGCCAACACACCCGGCCGGAGGACTTATTATTGTAGTATCTTGATGGAGAAAGTTGGCCACCTCCCCATAAGGATTTCGTAGGATTATTCCAATAGTTGTTCCTTATGGATTTTTGTGTTCCCGAAGTCCGACCTTTTACTTGATGTCCTAGATATCAAACCATATCTATGAATTGATTACGCCAACACGTCAAGGAGAACATTAGAAGCGGAGTGTTAAATGTCTCTCGGTCGATCATCCAGATTCTGTTTCCTTAGCCTCGCTAAGGGAAGTCTGAGAAGGTGTTATCTTCCTTTGTATCCGCATTGTCCATGACTATTCATCATGGTAGTTAGATTTGATGCCAGGATCCTCGACACGGATGTTGGTAGAACCTTGATGAATATGGAAATGCTCAAGTTCTTGAGAGCACGCGCAAGCAAAATCATCCCTTGCGTTGTCTTCAACAAGGTAGTTCACATCATCCATTCTAGACCGAGTGTGTCGTTCTTCCGAACTCCGTCAAACGATTGTTCGTAAATTGCCTTAGGATGGTATAAAGAGTTTCAATGATCTCTGAATCAAAAGTAATTATTTTTGCCACTTAAGGAATGATTCTACGAGTCACCTTCCCCGAGGAGCCCCGTTATGGTATCACGGCAACTCAACTCCTCGCTATGTTGACAATCGTTCACCACCCTCTTAGGTGTGGAATTGTTGCCTACCTAGTGAACCCTCGTCAATTGTTTCTTCCGTCCTTTCAAGGTGTGTTTTGCCTCTCAGCTCAAGAGATGTTCAACATCTTGTTCCGTGAGTTGAACATGATTTTCTTGATCTTCGTGAAGATCGAACCCTGTAGAGCTTCCCTCTCTTTCCCTTGTCGTGTTGGGTGTAGATCTCGAAAGCAAAGATGTCAAGATTAATATGATGCAATGAATCAACATCTTCAAGAAGAGCAGTTGGATCAAGAAGATTGTGTTAGTTGGTGCCCCCTCTATCTTCTTACCTCACGACCTGAATCTCGGGACGAGATTCTTGTTTAGTAGGGGTGAGTTGTCACAGCCCTAGAGTACCTGAGCGAAATAGTTGCATCTGCACTCATGCATCATGTCTAAAATTCCTGAAAGTTGAATTGAGGTTTGTTGAAACCCTCAGAAACCAGTTCAAAAATAATCAACATTAAAATGTCTTCAAAGAAGTCCAAGAAAATGTTCCTCTTAGTCTCTGAAAATGTTGGCAAGAGGTAAAATTCAAACCAATGTTTTTGGTATCTCAGAAATATTTATTTTGGGCCTTTGAATTAATTCAATAACTATTTGCATTGGATATATATTCTTTATATAATCAATACATGTCCAATAGTTCTGGAACATTTTATGTGGTTTGGGATATTTTAGTTCTAGCCACATAATTGTTTTCAGGATTTCATAAAATGGTTTGGTGTTAAAACTAAACCCAAAACAATTGCAGAAAAATAGAAAACAGAAACAATTTAGAAAACAGAGAAGAAAGAGAGCTTACCTGGGCCAACTCACCTGTGCAGCCATCTGGCGGCCAAAGTGGCCGGCCCAGCCCACCTGGCCCTCCCCTGTCGTCTTCCTCCCCGCGCCAATAGACAGCGCGCGTGGCCTAGGCACGCCAGCACGCGCCCGGCCACCTCCTGCTTCCTACCGCTTCTCCCTCATCGCCTGGACGTCTCCAACACCGCCACACACGCCCCTGGAACCCCCTCACACTCTCCCTCACTCCTCCCCCTCCTCCGTTTCTCTTACGCGCAACTGCCGAGCGCAGCCGTCGCCGCCGACGCGCACCGCCGTGGCCACATCCACTACCTCGCCTCACCGATGCACTCAGAGGCTCCGCCTCGACCCCCTCTTCCTCCTCACCGAGCCACGCCCCGCGGGAGCCTCTACAACACCGCCATCAGCTCCGTCTTCTTCCTCGGACTCCGGCGATCGCCGTCGCCACTCCATCGTCTCCAGAGCCTCCCCCGAGCTGCCGACCCATCCATGTGATGCACTATGAGCCTCTGAACCATTTCCCCCTACTATCGTGTGCTAATTCGAGCTCTAGCTCTCATTCCCGTCGAGACCGAGACCTCGTCGGCACCGGCCATGTCGCCGTCGTCGTTTTGGCCGGCCTCCGTCCAAACCAAGCACGTCACCGCACTCAGTACACCCCCAGGAGCACGTTTCACCCACCAGCTCCTCCTCCCGTGCACCACAATGCCAAACCCGCAGGTGCCCGAACGCCGGCCGCCACCACGAGCTCGACTCCGGCGAGCTCGTTCCACCCCGCGCCTCCCGCGTGCCTCCCCTGGATGCGCGCGAGCGAGGGCTCCCCTCTGGTGCCCTCAGCACACCCAGCCACTGCCCCTAGCGCCATTCTGGCGAACTTCCGCCGCGTTCCTGGTCGCCGTCGACGTAACTCCGGTGAGCTGATGTGGCTTCATTAGTTTAGCGCTAACCCCTGCCACTTAGGCCTCAACAGACACTGACAGTAGGCCCCATAGTGGGTCAAAGCCCAGTTAGCATCGGGTTTGACCCGAGGTTGACCTCTGTTTGACCCTTGAGTCACTGACATGCGGGCCTCGCCCAGCTAACCCAGTTAGTTAGAGCTAAACTTAATTAAGTTAGTTTAGTTAGTCACTGACCAGTGGGCCCAGTGTTGTTTAGTTAGTCTAGTTAACCCAAATAGTTAACTGTGAGACTGACTAGTGGGGCCCAGCCGTCTGGTTTGACCCTAGACCGAGCCTTTGACGAGCTGACGCAAGGATGACACTATGCTGACGTCATGAAGCTTTTCTGGATTTAAAATAAATCTAAATGATTTATTTATTTTCAGAAAATAGCTAAAACTTCTAAAATTCGTAGAAAATTATTTATAACTCCAAATAAGATAAATTATATATGAAAAATTACCAGAAGAATTCAAGGAATCTGAATATGGCATTTTCATGCATATTTGAACAACTTGACCTCACTGTTTAGTCCAAAACATGATAATGCACTATTTGAATTCATAGTTTGAATTTGAATTTGAAACTTGAGTTCAAATCAACCCAAACCTTTCTGCTACTAGTTGCATTAGCTCAAACCACAGCATATTGACATGTCTTGATCATGCATCATATTGTGCATTGCATTGATTGTGTTTCTTTCTCTGTTGCCGGTATTTGTCCCCTCTCGATAGACGTGGTTTCGACGAAGAGATCGATGACACCGATGAAGAACTATATTATCTTCAGGAGTGCCAGGCAAGCAAAACCCCCTTGTTCATTCCGATACAATCCCACTCTCTTTTACTGCATTAGGACAACAACGATTCAACTGTTACATGCTGCGGTAGTTGAACCCCTTTCCTCTGCATGACCTGTCATTGCCACAGTAAATAGATGAAACCCACTAGTACGAGTAGGAGTTGTTTGAGCCCTGATGTGCCTACTCATCCATCCTTTTTGTCATGCCTGCTACTGCTTAGAGTTGAGTCAGGTCTGATTCATCGGGGATGAATTGGAACAGTGATGAACATGTCCTACTGTGTGTGAGCTAAGTGTGTGAACACAATTTGGTAAAGGTAGCAGTGAGAGGCCATGTTGAAGTACATGGTGGGTTGTCTCATTGCAGCCGTCCTCAGGAACTGAGTTCTTTGTTTGTGATCCATGAATAGCTACTACCACTCACTGGGATCCTTAATTGACCCTCTCGGCTTCTTAATCACCCCAGTACTCTGTCCAGGAGTTGCAACTAGTTTCTGGTGTTTGTAGGTTATGTGTTGGCGGCCGTGCGTACCGCTGACCCTAGGGGTGGGCTATGATGCGGTAGATACACCATGCCATGGTGTACCGGGCGCCCGTTTGGTGTCTCGAGAACCCTGTTCACATTGTTCGGGGCCGTATGTGGAAAACTCGGCCGGACTCCCTGCGGATGGAACCTGAATAGGCGATAAACCTGGACTAGGGACTTAAGTGTTTAGGTAAGTCGTGGCCGACACCCTCGTTGGGCTTCTGCTTGAAGGTTGCCGAGTACATGTCGTGTAAACAACGGTAAGTGGTGGGAGCGTGTGTGAAGAAGTACACCCCTGCAAGGTTATCATTATCTATTCGAATAGCCAGATTCCTCGGATATGGAAACTTGGACCCCTTGCATAGTTCACAGACAAGTGAAAGTGGATACTCTAAAACTCGCAAGATAAGTGTGAGTGCTATGGATGGCCTTCTCGTAGGGAGACGGTAGCGGATCCATAGTGGTGTATTGGATGGTTAATATGTGGACTCGTGTGCGCCACCTCAAAAGAGTTGCTTGCAGTCGTAGTTCAGGTTAGCCACTGAGTCAAAGCTGGCTTGTTGCAGTTAAACTCCACCACCCCCCTTTGTCAATACCGATGCATATGTAGTTAGTTCTGATGTAAGTCTTGCTGAGTACCTTTGTACTCACGTTTTCTTAATTTATGTTTTGCAGAGAGACTTCAGTCTCGCTAGTAGTTCCACGTGGACTTCGATGTTTAGCTTGATACCTCAGCTACGATCTTGTGCCCTCGGCAGAATCTGGTAGATAGTCAGGCTTCTTAGCCTTTTCCATTTGTAGATGTCTGTACTCAGACATGTTAAGCTTCCGCATGTGCTTAATTTGTATGCTATGTTTGTTGGGTCATGAGACCCATGTTTGTAATATCTCGCTCCTCGGAGCCTAATGAATAAATATTCTTGAGTTGTAGAGTTATGTTGTGAGGCCATGTTGTATTCACACATATCGAGCATATTGTGTGTATGATTGAAATGCTTGGTATGTCTGGGATCCGGCAACCTAGTTGTTTATCCTTGGTAGCCTCTCTTATGGGGAAATGTAGTCTTGTGCTTCCATGAGCCATAGTAGTCCGCTACAGCCCGGTTCACCGGAGTCCTGCTAGCCCAGCACTACTGCTCTGGAGCACTTGATTGGCCGGCATGTGATTCACTTCGTTCCTATGTCTATCCCTTCGGGGAAATGTCACGCGGTGACATCCGGAGTCCTGCCTAGCCTGCTACAGCCCGGGTTCCCCGGAGTCCTATTAGCCCAGTGCTACAGCCCGGATTCACACGCTGTTGACCGGCATGCTCGATGTGATTCATGTATGCCTGTCCCCATAGGTCTGTGCCGCTTTGGGTCCACGACTAGCCATGTCGGCCCGGGTTCTCTATCATATGGATGCTAGCGACACTACCATATACGTGAGCCAAAAGACGCAAAACGGTCCCGGGCCATGGTAAGGCGACACCCGTGGGAATACCGTGCCTGAGGCCGCAAAGTGATATGAGGTGTTACCGGCTAGATCAATGTGACTTGGAATTGGGGTCCTGACATTCATCATCCGCATCCCAACCTTGCCGACCATAGTCTGGCCAGGGCTCTCCTGACAGAGAGAGAGACTTCAGTGAATTCAGAATATCGCCGAAGGGCGAGTGCCGAAAGATGTCCGCGGTGGTGAACTCCATGATCGGCGCCCAATCGGGTTCGATCGGTCGGGGCGCAGAGGGCTCGGAGCCCGAAGAGGAGTCCGGCTCCTTGGAGTCACGGGCTTCGCCGATAATAGGGCTGGTGTTCAGCTCGATCGCCGTAGAGATTGCATCCCCCGAGGCGGTGTCTAACCACCCATCCTCGGTTGGTGTGATCGGCTCCGAGCTAGGGGTCGGAGCGGACACGGGTGCGGCCTCCAGGGCACTGTTTGGCGGCAGAGCTAAATCATGCCCATCGTGACAGTGCGGCACGCGCGACTGTGGCTCGAATCCATTGAAGATCAAGTCTCTGTGGATGTCGGCTGTGTAGTTCAAACTTCCAAATCTGACCTGATGGCCAGGGGCGTAGCTTTCGATCTGCTCCAGAAGACCAAGCGAATTGGCCCGTAGTGCAAAGCCGCCGAATACGAAGATCTGTCCGGGGAGAAAAGTCTCACCCTGGATCGCATCGCTGTTGATGATCGGAGAAGCCATCGGGCCTAAAAGCGACGACATAGAGGAACTCTCAATGAAAGCACCAATGTCGGCGTCAAAACCGGCGGATCTCGGGTAGGGGGTCCCAAACTGTGTGTCTAGGTCGGATGGTAACAGGAGGCAGGGGACACGATGTTTTACCCAGGTTCGGGCCCTCTTGATGGAGGTAAAACCCTAAGTCCTGCTTGATTAATATTGATGATATGGGAAGTACAAGAGTAGACCTACCACGAGATCAGAGAGGCTAAACCCTAGAAGCTAGCCTATGGTATGATTGTTGTTCGTCCTACAGACTAAAACTCTCCGGTTTATATAGACACCGGAGAGGGTTAGGGTTACACAGAGTCGGTTACAATGGTAGGAGATCTACATATCCGTATCGCCAAGCTTGCCTTCCACACCAAGGAAAGTCCCTTCCGGACACGAGACGAAGTCTTCAATCTTGTATCTTCATAGTCCAGGAGTCCGGCCGAAGGTATAGTCCGGCCATCCGAACACCCCCTAACCCAGGACTCCCTCAAGAGCCAAGTGTGGTATTCAGTTCCTTAGGGGTGCCGTGTCTTACCCCCGCTTTGCGCAATGTGAGACTACCGAAGGATTTCAAAGGACATCCTAAGGTACCCAATTATACCGCCGATCTGCAACCAGAGGCATGGGTGGAAAGCTACGAGATGGCAATGGAGATGTTAGATGTGGATGAAGCAGTATGTGCTAAATACTTCACCATGATGTTGGAAGGAACAACTCGTACTTGGTTGAAGAGCTTACCAACTAACTCTGTCGGATCATGGGCCGAATTGAAGCACTGGTTTATCCAGAACTTCAAAGATACTTGTAAGCAGCCCATGTCAATTGTGGATCTGGCCGCTTGTGTCCAGGAGGATGGGGAGTCCATGACCCATTCGGTAAAGCGGGTCTCAGCTATTTTGCATTCATCAGATCATATCAATGCAGATACTGCAGTGCTAACGTTGGAGGGCAACTGCCGATTTTTGCCGCTCAAACAGAAGTTAGGAAGGCTCAAACGTCACTGCAATGATATGTCAACTCTTATGGCCGCTATGGTTAATTACGCCGATTTAGATAACGCCAAAGACCCTGACTCAGAGGAGGACAAACCGGGGAAAGGGAAAAAGAACGACAAGACGAAGGGTCAGCAGCATAATCCGGCAGGCCATGGGAACAATGGTAAGCGCAAGGCTGACAGCAGTTTGGACTTTGTGGCTAACACCAATGCTCAGGAGAATGGTCAGCACCGCAAGGGTAAGCAGCCCCAGAGGGGCGGAGGTTCAGGCCCCAATTTGGAGCGCCTGTTAAATCAACCCTGTCCAAAGCATGGATCAAAGGAGAAACTGACATCGCATCTTTGGAAGGATTGTTATATCATGTGGGATTTCAAGAACTCTGTCGGTGTCAAAACTGGCGGATCTCGTGTAGGGGGTCCCGAATTGTGCGTCTAGGCCGGATGGTAACAGGAGGCAAGGGACACGAAGTTTTACCCAGGTTCGGGCCCTCTTGATGGAGGTAAAACCCTATGTCCTGCTTGATTAATATTGATGATATGGGTGTTACAAGAGTAGATCTACCACGAGATCAGAGAGGCTAAACCCTAGAAGCTAGCCTATGGTATGATTGTATGTTGTGATTGTTGTCCTATGGACTAAAACCCTTCGGTTTATATAGAAACGGGAGAGGGTTAGGGTTACACAAGGTCGGTTACAAAGGAGGAGATATCCATATACGTATTGCCTAGCTTGCCTTCCACGCCAAGTAGAGTCCCATCCGGACACGAGACGAAGTCTTCAATCTTGTATCTTCATAGTCTAACAGTCCGGCCAATCGAGATAGTCCGGCCGTCCGGAGACCCCCTAACCCATGACTCCCACAGTAGCCCCTGAACCAGGCTTCAATGACGATGAGTCCGGCGCACAATATTGTCTTCGGCATTACAAGGTGGGTTCCTTCTCCGAATACATCACAGAAGAATTTGAATACGAGGATAGTGTCCGACCCTGCAAAATAAATTCCACATTTCACCGTAGAGGGAATAATGTCTTCGCAGATCTAATCCGCTAGCTTGTTTTGGCAACATGACGCTACATCATGCCCTGGTGATTATTTGAACCGTTTCCTTTAACCAACCCCGCACATAACGCGAGGCAGTTTTTCGACACGTCTTGTCAAAGCATAGATCGTGTCCCCTTATTACGGGATTCTCATCAATACGGGCGTGGGTAACCCAACCGCGCCATCAATTACGGCGCTTGGGGGATAAGCGAGTTTTACCAGGCAAGTGGGGACGCTTGTCCGCCCATATAAAGGGATAAGGATTCACCTTTCTATCCACGCGTTCTTCCTCCTCTGCTCACCCGCTCCTGCACACTCGAGCTCTAGCGCCCAAGTCCTCACTTCCATCTCAACCTTCTCCAACCATGTCTGGAGCGGGAGGCAAGTGGATGGTCTCCTCCGTCACGGAGGGAGACGTCAAGAAACTGAGGAGAGCCGGATACCTACCCGACGACATCGCGCACCGGCTCCCAAATGAGGGGCAACTCATCCCCACCCCCGAGCCCCACGAGAGGGCGGTATTACTCACCCATTTCCTCCGCGGACTGGGATTCCCTCTCCACCCCTTTTTCCGGGGGCTCATGTTCTATTACGGCCTGGATTTCCACGATATGGCCCCGAACTTAATCCTCAACATCTTGGCGTTTATCGTCGTGTGCGAGGCCTTTCTCCGCGTCAAGCCCCACTTCGGCCTATGGCTGAAGACCTTCAATGTCAAGCCGAAGGTAGTGAGCGGCCGCCAAGCGGAGTGCGGAGGCGCCATGGTGGGCAAGACGCCCAACATCACATGGCTTGAGGGCACCTTCGTGGATACCATAAAGGGGTGGCAATCGGGGTGGTTCTATATCACCGAGCCGCGCGACCCCGCATGGGTAGCGACCCCTGAGTTCCGATCTGACATCCCCATGCGGCTCACCTCCTGGAAAGAGAAGGGCCCGTCCTGGGGTTATTCAAAAGAGCTGACCGGACTCCAGTCATGTATTCAAAACATGGTGGACAAGAAGCTCAAGCTCGTCAACATAGTCCAGGTTATGCTCGTCCGCCGGATACTCTCGTGCCAACAACGGGAGTTCACTTTGTGGGAGTTCAACTCGGCGCAGCACCGAACTCTAAACAGGCTCTTCGACATGACTCATGAAGATGCCTGGAGGGTGCTGTTCAAGGGCGCCGCGGTCCCTCCCCCCATTACTGAGGATCACGGATTCAGCGCGAAGCGCCGAGCTAGTGCGGTAAGCTGTTTTACCTTTTACAAGATACTTGTTTTCTATATAGATTGACTCTGTGCGAGATCTAAACCCCCGTAATTTTGACAGGACTGGCAGAAGATGGCCGGACAGATGACTGTCCGGCTCCCTTGCCCGAAGGCCCCGTAGACGCTCTTCTGACGAAGATGCTGACTCCGGCCCCTTATAAGGTGCCGTAGAAGACCAAGAAGGCCAAGGGAGCTCGAAAGAGTTCCCGACGCCAGGCATCGTCGGACTCACCGTCCGATGACTCTGCGGCGCACACTTCCCCCGAAGACGAGGAAGAGGAAGAAGAGGCTCCCCCACTGACTGGGGGAGACAAGAAAAGGAAGACCGCCCCATCTAGGGAGGCCGGAGGGTCCAAGAAGGGAAGAACTCTCCTTCCGGACAGCTCCACCGCCGCCGACGGAAATGAAGACGAGTGGTTGCCTAGGGCCAAGCCCCAGGGGAGATCGTAAGTATTCGGATACCAAAGTAACCCATAGGATTCTTTTGTCGCATTGCTTTCCCTAATCGCCGAACATAATTACGCAGGCCGCCACTAGCCAACATCGAGGTATCATCGGACGGCTCCTTGGGTTCGTCGGACATGGATAGCGATCTAGTCCCGACTTCCACCTCCCCTCATCCTGCCGACAACACCGAGGTGTTGTCCCAAGAGGCATCGGATCGAGGGGAGACAGTCCTGGAGGCGCCTCAAGGCGACCCTCCGGACTCCGGGAGCTGAGGGGACGGGGCCCGTGAGAGCTCCGAGTTCGGCCCTCAGCCGAACACCGCGCCGGAACCTCCAGTGGTTCCGGGCTCGGGCAGGCTGTCTCCTTCTAAGAGGGGTGAGATGCCTGTGCCGGTGACCTCTGTCCATCTAGAGGCGCCGGACAATATGTTGGAAGCGCTTCGCAGCGCTTCCATCAAGGAGGAGCACCGCACTATCATGAGTGCAATGATCCAGAAGGTTCAGTCCGCCAAGAGTGGATTGACTGAAGCCAGTGCTAGCCTTCTAACAGACTTCGAGGCAAGTGTTTTAAAATGTAATAGAAATGTTACCACATAGGTAGTAGCCCCAGATGCTTTGTTCGGTGTTCACAAAGAAAAGCCGAACAGAGGATCAAATAATATCGCAGGAGTCTAATATAAGTATGTCCATATGTATATGCAGGCTTCGCTGCTGGCGTTCGCCGCACTAACTGCGGAGGTCGCCGTACTGAAGGAGGCCCTCGAGGGGTCTTGGAAAGAGCTCGGCCTTGCTAAGAGGCAGCTCGAGGAGAACAAGGGTAAGTAATACCCCGTCTATAGATGAGAAAAAGGACGCGATTGTTAAATGACAGGATCATTGTATGTTTGCGAGGGGCCACGACCGAGGTGGCGACCCTGAAGCAAGCGTTGTCCCAGGCCGAGGAGAAAGCGGCCCAGGAGCGCATCGAGCGAGAAAGGCACGAGGCTCGGGTGGGCGAGGTGCAGCAAGAGCTCCAGGCTCTCGTGACAGAGCACGAGGCATTGGAGCTTGACTTGAAGACGCGAGAGTCTGAGCTTGCCGAGGCCCATGAGAGCGCGAAGAGTGCCAAGGCCGAGGCCCAGAAGGCCCTTCAGGAGATCGACGCGATGAAGAAGATAGTGGCGGATAAGGCTTTCTATATGCAAAGCAAGCATGTAAAAGTAAATTATCGATTACTTACCCGGATCCGGAGCTCTTCAGGAGCATTCGCAGATTTGCCCCGCAGTGTGTCCGATGTCGCACAATTTTACCAGGCCGAGGACGGGAGCTCAACGGAGAAGCTGTTCTGGTCTCAATATGCTAAAGCCGAACATCCGGTGCCAATGAACGACCAGCTGAAGCAGATGGCCGAGCTACATAAGGTGGCCAATCAGGCCTAGAAGGGCTTCCTAGTCCGGCTGTGGCCTGGCGATGCCCTTCCGAACAGCTTCTTCGGCCTGGTGAGGCAGCTTGTGGATGCCTGCCCATGGCTGGAGGTCGTCAAGCGATCCGTCTGCATTGAAGGTGCACGCCGGGCCTTCGCCCGCGTAAAAATGGAGTGGGTCAAGCTAGACGCCGTGAAGCTGATCAAGGATGGGCCGCCGGAGGGCAAGGAGCACCGCCACCCCGAGATGTACTATGAGGGTGTTCTGCCAGGCGCCCGTCTTATCGCGGATGGGTGTTTGCAAAATGTAATATTTGAATGAGACTTGATTGTTTTGTCCTGTATGTATGAAAACTTGTATCCTATTCGCTATGCAATGCTTGTGTGAATTTAAAATATTACCTTCTGTTTGGTTGTTTATCCAATCTGAGAGATGGCTAGTCCTCGGCTTCTGCCCCCATGCCACAAGAGCTGGGGTGTTCGGGATAAACCTGAGCAATCTTGTTCCCATGTTTGGGTCCTTCGAGGCAGGTGCTCAGCACAATGAACAAGGCAATCGGACTAATAATGCTTTATCACTCTCACTTAGCCATAGAATTCTATAATTTTAAATTTCGGCGAAGCCCCTGGTATTCGGAGGGCCGAATTCGGGGCGCGATACACGCTTGTAAGCCAGACGGAGCCGGCCCCTCACCCTAAGCAGCATAAGTCTTTAGGGACTTGAAAAACCTCGCCGAACATCGACCAGTCTCTCACCTTATCATGGCAGTTAGTTTTAGCTTTCTCTACTGAGGTGCTCGGCCCGGCAGAACCGGGGTACAATCACAGTAGTTCTCCTAGCTCTACCTTAGCCGATAGAGCAGAACGTAAGGTACCAAAACATAGGAGCCGGGCAAACCCAACATTTGACCAAAGACATGATTCAGAGCTGATGCATATAATGCTATAAGTTCGGGGTGCCGCACTTGTGAAAGTGTTCGGACTTTTCACACCATATTGTGGGTACGTAAGCCCCTGGTGCATCGGCCGTACCAGAGTGTACGATTGCAAGGCGTCGTTAATGAACACATATATATATATATATAACAAAAATGCAATAATAGTCGTAATGTCATGCTTTGTATATTGAAAAATTGCATTGAAGCAGAGTGATATAGATAGTGCAATAAGCAAAAGAGTAGGACTATGTCCCTTCCAAGGGCGAGCTGAGGAATGATATGAAATCTGTAATCCACCTGGGAATTCCGTAGTTGTCTGCCTCCTTGGTTGTTGTATCATGTGTTCGGCAGTAGAGCGTCCGGACAGTGTTTCCAGATATTAAAGTCCTGAAAGAAGAAGAAAAATAACCAAACGGGAAGCCCCTAGTGCGGTTTAGGCCGCGTTTTGGGGCGTGCCGCAGTTGTGCCCCCCTCCCCACCTGTGCCCATGGTATTTTTAATGCGTAATTATGTACGCGCAACACGAATATCGCCGTTGGGCTGGGGTTGGGGTGGCCGCCGTACTGCTACGCGAGCTCAGATCGCGCCAGGAGGTCTGTTTGCCGATTGCCCCGAGCGCGCTTGAAGGTGTCCGGGCATCGAAACACCGAACTGGTAGATTTCCTTGAGAGGCTGCTTTGCGCTTCTGCTGCAAGGGTCGCGGTGTGCTCCTCTATTCGGAGAGAGCGCTCTGTGTTTCCATTGACTATAATAACTCCGCGAGGTCCTGACATCTTGAGTTTGAGGTATGCATAATGTGGTAACACATTGAATCTAGCAAATGCGGTTCGTCCGAGCAGCGCGTGATAACCACTGCGGAACGGGACTATGTCGAAGATTAACTCTTTGCTTCTGAAGTTACCCGGAGATCCGAAGACCACTTCCAGTGTAATTGAGCCTGTGCAGTGGGCCTCTACGCCTGGAATGACGCCCTTAAAGGTCGTTTTTGTGGGTTTGATCCTTGAGGGGTCTATACCCATTTTGTGCACTGTGTCCTGATAAAGCAGGTTCAGGCTGCTGCCGCCGTCCATAAGGACTCGAGTGAGCTGAAAACCGTCGATGATTGGGTCTAGGACCAGTGTGGCGAATTCGCCATGACGAATACTAGTGGGGTGGTCCCTGCGATCGAAGGTGATCGGACAGGAGGACCAAGGGTTGAACTTTGGGGCGACTGGCTCTAACGGTTGAACTTTGGTCCCTGCGATCGAAGGTTCCGCTCCCTCTTCGGGATGTGGGTTACGTATATCATGTTCACCGTCCGCACTTGCGGGGGAAACCTCTTCTGTCCTCCGGTGTGCGGCTGCCGGGGTTCTTCCTCGTCATCGCTATGCGGCCCCTTGTCCTTGTTTTCGACAATTAACTTGCCGGCCTGCTTGAACACCCTACGATCCCTGTTGGTGTGATTGGCTGTCTTGTCTGGGGTGCCGTGTATTTGGCACGAGTGATCGAGTATATGGTCCAAGCTGGACGGACCCGGCGTACTTTGTTTGAATGGCTTTTTCCGCTGACCGGGTTTAGAGCCTTTGAATCCGGCATTGACTGCCGTATCCTCAGTACTTCCGCCGTTAATGCAGCGCTTATGCTTGTTGCGACGTGACCTGCTATTGCCGTCCTTGGTATCTGAGGTACCCTGGTTCTTTGATATGTTATTACTGCGAGCCAACCAGCTGTCTTCTCCCGCACAAAAGCGGGTCATGAGCGTCATGAGGGCTGCCATACATTTCGGCTTTTTCCTGACCAAGGTGTCGGGCTAGCCACTCGTCTCGGGTGTTGTGCTTGAAAGCCGCTAAGGCCTCCGCATCCGGACAGTCGATGATTTGATTTTCTTTCTAAGGAACCGAGTCTAGAATTGCCTGGCCGATTCTTCTGGCTGCTGAATTATGTGGCTCAAGTCATCGGCGTCTGGTGGTCGCACGTAAGTGCCCTGAAAGTTGTCGAGGAATGCGGCTTCTAGATCTTCCCAACAGCTAATGGAGTCTGCTGGCAAGCTATTGAGCCAGTGCCGCGCTGGTCCTTTGAGTTTTAGTGGGAGGTACTTGATGGCATGTAAGTAATCACCGCGGGCCATGTGGACGTGGAGGAGGAAATCCTCAATCCATACCGCAGGGTCTGTAGTGCCGTCGTATGATTCAATGTTTACAGGTTTGAAACCTTCTGGGAATTGATGTTCCATTACTTCGTCTGTGAAGCATAAGGGGTGTGTGGCGCCTCTGTATTGGGCTATATCGCGACGCAACTTGAATTGGTCCTGCCCGCTATGCTCAGCCCGGCCGGATTTGCTTTTACTGTATCCGATGTGACGTTTATTGTCTCGTAGAGTGGTGCGCCCTTGGGATCCGTAGATCGATCTTGAATGCTTTACTTTGTCCTCCAGTATGTCTCGCAGGTCTGGCGTATCTCCCCATGCCTTTTTATTTGAATGGCGTTCGGGTGGAGGCTGAGTTTTTGGCTGGAATGCCTCTCTATCGCGGCCACGAGGTGGCCGATCAGCCGTTTCATACGCTTCTTCCTCCAGTCGGGGAAGTAACCTGCACCTTGGATAACTCTTGGAGGGACGCTCGAGTTTATATTGCTCAGCCGCGACGACTTCAGTCCATTTGTCAGCTAGCAGATCTTGGTCAGCTTGAAGCTGCTGCTGCTTTTTCTTCAAGCTATTTGCCGTGGCCATAAGCCTGCGCTTGAAGCGCTCTTGTTCGACGGGATCCTGTAGTACGGCGAATTCATCGTCACTGAGGCTTGCCTCGTCTTCGGAGGGGGGCATGTAATTGTCATCCTCCTCCACTCCGCCAGCCGCTCTCTCAGAAGAGCTGGCTCCTTCATCCTCATGCTCTAAATCTTGATGGAGGGCATTGTTGTTGTCTTCGGCGCTATCCGGAGTGTTATTATCTCCTGTGCCGGTATCACGACTTTTGCTTTGGCGGGACTTAGAGTGGCGCCGCTGACGTCGGCGCTTGGGTTGCTTCTTGGAGGGGTCATCCTCCGTTATCTCGTCGCCATTGCCTTCATTGGGTGTATCCACCATGTATATGTCATACGACGAGGTGGCTGTCCAGTGCCCTATAGGTGCTGGTTCATGTTCGTCTCCTACATCGTCGTCCATACCGTCGATGTCTTCAGAGTCGAAGTCGAGCATGTCGGTTAGATCATCGAGAGTGGCTACAAAGTGGGTGGTGGGTGGGCATCGAATTTCTTCGTCGTCCGCATCCCAATCCTGTTGGCCGTAATCCGGCCAGGGCTCTCCTGACAAAGAGAGAGACCTTAGTGAATTTAGAATGTCGCCGAAGGGCGAGTGCTGAAAGATATCCGCGGCGGTGAACTCCATGATCGGCGCCCAATCGGATTCGATTGGCAGGGGCGCGGATGGTTCGGGGTCCGGAAGAGAGTCCAGCATCTTGGAGTCACGGGCCGTGCAGAGGATTATGCTGGTGTTTGGCTCGATCGCCTTCAAGACTGCAGCCCCTGAGGCGGTGTCTAGCCACCCGTCCTCGATTGGCGCAGTTGGCTCCGAGCTAAGGGTCGGAGCTGATGCGGGCGCGGCCTCTAGAGTACCGTACGGTGGCAGAGCTAGGTCATATCCATCGCGATAGTGCGGCGCGTCCGGCTGTGGCTCGAATCCGTCGAAGATCAAGTCCCCGCGGATGTTGGCCATGTAATTCAAGCTTCCAAATCTTACCTGATGGCCAGGGGCGTAGCTTTCGATCTGCTCTAGATGGCCAAGCGAATTAGCCCGCAGTGCAAAGCCGCCGAACACGAAGATCTGTCCGGGGAGAAAAGTCTCACCCTAGACCGCATCGCTATTGATGATAGTAGGAGCCATCAAGCCTAACGGCAATGACACAGAGGAACTCTCAATGAAAGCACCAATGTCGGTGTCAAAACCGGCGGATCTCGGGTAGGGGGTCCCAAACTGTGCGTCTAGGCCGGATGGTAACATGAGGCAAGGGACACGAAGTTTTACCCAGGTTCGGGCCCTCTTGATGGAGGTAAAACCCTTCATCCTGCTTGATTAATATTGATGATATGGGTGTTACAAGAGTAGATCTACCACGATCAGAGAGGCTAAACCCTAGAAGCTAGCCTATGGTATGATTGTATGTTGTGATTGTTGTCCTACGGACTAAAACCCTTCGGTTTATATAGACACCGGAGAGGGTTAGTATCGGTGTCAAAACTGGCGGATCTTGGGTAGGGGGTCCTGAACTGTGCGTCTAGGCCGGATGGTAACAGGAGGCAAGGGACACGAAGTTTTACCTAGGTTCGGGCCCTCTTGATGGAGGTAAAACCCTACTTCCTGCTTGATTAATATTGATCATATGGGTAGTACAAGAGTAGATCTACCACAAGATCGGAGAGGCTAAACCCTAGAAGCTAGCCTATGGTATGATCGTTGTTCCGTATGTTGTCCTACGGACTAAAATCCTCTGGTTTATATAGACACCGGGGCGGGTTAGGGTTACAAAGTCGGTTACAATGGTAGGAGATCTACATATCCGTATCACCAAGCTTTCCTTCCACGCCAAGGAAAGTCCCTTCCGGACACGGGACGAAGTCTTCAATCTTGTATCTTCATAGTCCAGGAGTCCGGCTGAAAGTATAGTCCGGCCATCCGGACACCCCCTAATCCAGGACTCCCTCAGTAGCCCCCGAACCAGGCTTCAATGACGATGAGTCCGGCGCGTAGATTGTCTTCGGCATTGCAAGGCGAGTTCTCCTCCAAATTCCGTGTACCTGTTGAATAAAGTACGATTTCTTGTAAATGTTGCGCTCCTTGGCTTCTACACCCAATAATGGTCGTCTCCCACGTGTCAAACGAATATGAAAAGTCTGAGTGTTTTTACATCCACACCCCTAGCTGCGTAAATGAGCCGTCCATTTAAGGGGACGAGGATTTAGATCCAAACCACACCTTCTCCCCTTCGTGAGTGTTCATGAGAGCACATCCGACAAAGGTCCATACCACCATGGCCAGCCATCGCAACTCCTCCTTTCGCCCTTCCAGCCCTCAGCCTGGATATTGGGAGAGATGCTCCATCCCGCATAGCGAGCTAGTGACACTCCAGACCAAGGGATTTCTCCCCCTGTCCTATATGGTCCCGGTTCGAGCCGGTCTTGCCATCTATAATGGCGGAGAGCAAGCGGAGAGTGCCCCTAATCCCTCCAAAGGAGAGCGGGTATGCCTTGTCCCTTATTTAATAAGAGGGCTCGGATTTCCAATCCATCTGTTTCTCCGGGGGCTCCTGGAGTTCTATGGCCTCCAGCTACACAATCTTACGCCTGCCTCTGTATTGCATATCGCGGGCTTCATAGCCCTCTGCGAGCTGTTTTTGGGTGTTGAGGCTCATTTCGGGCTGTGGAAAGAGCTATTCTACCTTGTGCCCCGTTCTCAGAAGGGGTCAATATATCAAGTGGGCGGAGCCGAAGTGTGGCGCATCGCCGGGACCGGATATCTATCCGGAACCCCAAAGAAGGCGTCCGAGGACTGGCCTTCGGAATGGTTTTACATAGAGGACGTCCCGCTGCCGGATCCTGTCCGGATCGGCCTCCTTGAGTTCGACAATGCTCCACTAAAGAAGCGCCTAAGTTGGCGTCCACGGAGCCCTCAGAGGGAAAGTGACAAGGACGTCCTTTACCTGATGGGCCGGATAAGATTGTTAGCTCATTCCGGACTGACCATGATCGGGGTCATGGCCGCATGCATCATGCGAGGGGTGCAGCCGCTAAAGTATAGAGGCCACCCCATGTGGGATTTCAACGGGGAGGACGACGCCACCCGCTACGACCGTAAGGGACCGGATTCGGCTGCGGCCCTAACAAAGACCTTGTCCGCTTTGTACAAGGGAGAAGAGGAGGAATTTCTCCGCGTCAACCCACAGGGTGGATTTTCTATGTACAATCCCCCAAGCTGGGTAAGTGGTCACATTTACTTGCCCATCCGTTTTATATTCCCATTGTTAAATATTCAGTCCAACGATTTCAACGCAGGAACTGCGCCAGGCTGTTAAAGAAATAAGCAGCCCTCCTCCACAACCCGAGGACCCAGGACGGTCCCTCGACCCGGCCTCTCAAGAGGATCCGGACTTATCTGTGGAGCTGATTGATGGAGTGTTCCATCAATTGAGCAAGGACAACACCTTGGTGGCCATTACGGCCGATTACCCAGGGCTAATGTCGACCTCCCAGGTAGCTGAGATCGAAGTCCCAGTACCCCGAATAGGGGTCCGCCCTCTCGTGTTTTTAGTTTCCTGATTACAACCGAGCTTTGCAGGGGAGGTTTTTGAGACGGGAGCCTGAACATGCGGCGACAAGCCAACGCGGGGCCGCAAGGCCCCGTGGGCAGAAAAGAGGTGCAGTCTGGACCGAGGCGTCAGCGCAAAGGTATGGCGCGCCCCCTTATCCCAGGTGTTATACCTTCAAGGCATATTAACACGTGTGCTCTCTTCAGGACAAAGAGACCTCGCCGGACTATATCCGGAGAGGCTGCCAATCGCGCCTCCACCAGCCAGGCTCCAAAGCCTGGTCCGGAGGCGGAGGCGAACACAAGGCGTGCACCGGACGCTCCTCCGACGGAGGATGTGGACAGGTTGTTTGCCACCAACTCTGAGGTGGAGAGTGCCATGAACCACAGGCGTCACCGGAAAATTCTTCGGGACGCTTGTTTCTCCTGAGAGGCATTAGATTCCTTCAATTCGGGAGATGCGTACCTCCGTGCCGCTCAAAATGGTCTAACCAGAGCCACGGAGCAATATGTAAAAGACATACGGGTAAGAAAATTTTGGTAATTATATATATATATATATATATATATATATATACTAGTAGCCCCCGAGACTTGAAACAGTTAGAATAACTGATTTAAGGATCATTTGTTATGCAGGTTCTTACAGAAAAGAATTCCGTACTGTCCCAGGAGCTGGAAGAGTGCAAAGCCCAACTTGAGGCCGCACTAGCTGCGGCAGGGGAGCCCAAGGAGACCCCCTCTGGTAATATACACTTCGAAAGATAAGTATTTTGCGAAGCACGGCATGGGTGTGAATCTGACGAATGAAATTGCAGATGGCGCCGGATTGAGTCCGGAAAGGCAACAACTCCTACGCCAGCTGAAGGCTGGTGAGAAGGTGTTGACAAAGGTGAGGCGGGAGAAGAACGATCTCCAAGATGCCAACACCAAGCTAGGCGTCGACCTGAGAGATGTTCGAGCCCAGCTGTCAGACTCCGTTAAGGAGAATCAGCGGCTTCGGCGCGGCATACTTAGTAAGTGCTTGAACGAACCTTTGAAAAAAAGTTCGGCGGGGAAGTCGACTAACAGAGTAATGTCTGTAGGTGTGCTAACAGGTCATCCTGCAGAGGAGATGCCCGGTTCTACGGGTGACCTTCTTCCCGAGCTCTCGCAACTTCCCGAAGGTCTTGGAGAGCTCGCGGAGAAGCTAAAGGGAGCACGGTGGTGCTTCCGATTGTGGAAGATATCGGCCTGCCGTCAAGGCGCTAGGGAGGCCTGGGCCATGGTGAAGACATGGTACACAAAGGCCGACTCCAACCACATGGCCAAGGTCGGTCCTGTGGGGCCCGATGGGAAGGAGATCCCTATAAGCTTAGTATACGACCAAGTAGAATTGGCCGCAAAGTATTCCCAGCAGGACTGTAAATTAGACAGCCTGTTAGATGGTATTGAAGAGGAATACAATCAGTCAGAATGACTATGTAATTTAATTGACATTTATAATGCCTTCTAGCCGGATTGTAGATCATTTGTCATGGCCGACCTTTTCGCTTCAGCCTCGGGACCTGACGGTCCGGAGTGTGTCCGAATTCCGATGCGGTTATATAAGAACCGGGGAATGCATGGAGACCAGACGTAGGGGTCATTAGTGCGTGAATAGACAAGTGCCCGACTAGTTATGTTATATTACATGGTTAGTAAGAAACATCTTCCAGGGAGAATCGTTCCATTAGGGGTTCCTTTCCCTGGGAGGCATGCCCTAAAGTGCATGCCCATTCTGCGAAAAAGACGCGGGAAAAAGCATCTGGGGGCGCATAAATAAATAAGTGAAAAGATCATCTTTTAGGTCACCGACAGAATATTCCCTTAAGAACGCTAGCTTTCGGCTTCACGCAGTCTGAGGTACACATCCGGCTGATCCGGCAGTAACAATCGCAGAGGTGCTCCCTTTACCGCCTAGCCGAATAATTGGGAACGTAGGGGTAAGCACAGGAGCTAGGCAAACCAGCTTGGCCAAAACTTAAGTCATATCGATGCATATAATGGTGAAATAAAAGGTGCATGCGGAAGTGTAACACATGTGTTGGGCATGAAGCCCGTATAAATAAGCTTCTGTTAAAAGAAGCCCCCAGGTTTAATGAGTGCGAATAGCACGCCATTTGATGAGCCTTTAAAGGCTATAAGAGAAAGGAATGGGAGAAGGAGAGAAATGTAAGACAGACAGTATATAAAAAATGGATAGAGGAAGGAGACGAACACAGAGTCCGGCGCTAGGCATAGAATCTTCGGAGACGGGCTGCGTTCCATGGGTTCGGCTCGAGTCGGTTATCCGATGCATCTCGCAGGCGGTACGCTCCACCAGTTAGGACTTGGTCAATTATGAAGGGACCTTCCCACTTGGGCTTGAGTTTGTCCTTTTTCTTGTCCGGCAGGCATAGAACTAATTCGCCAACATTGTAATTTTTGGCCCGTACTTCTCTGCTTTGGTATCTTCGAGCCTGCTATTGATAGAATGCGGAACGGGCTTTTGCCATGTCACGCTCCTTCTCCAATGCGTCCAAACTGTCCTGCCGATCGAGCACGGCTTCTCTTTCTTCGTACATGCGCACTCGAGGTGAGTCATGAATTATGTCGCAAGGCAAAACTGCCTCTGTGCCGTACACCATAAAGAATGGTGTGTATCCGGTGGTGCGATTCAGCGTGGTCTGCAGCCCCCAGAGTACAAAGTCGAGCTCCTCTACCTAGTGCGTGTTAGATTCCTTGAGGGACCGCACCAATCTGGGTTTGATGCCGCTCACGATAAGACCATTTGCACGTTCGACCTGGCCGTTAGTTTGTGGGTGATAGACGGAAGCATAATCGAGCTTGATGCCCATGTTTTTGCACTAGAGTTTTACCTCGTCGGCCGTAAAGTTCGTGCAGTTATCAGTGATGATGATGTGGGGATGCCGTAACGGTGTACAACCCCGGATATAAAGTCTATCACCGGTCCGGATTCGGCCGTCTTAACAGGCTTGGCTTCTATCCATTTGGTGAACTTATCCACCATGACCAGTAAGTATTTTTGCTTGTGGGTTCCGCCTTTAAGGGGTCCAACCATGTCAAGCCCCCAGACCGCGAAGGGCCAAGTGATGGGGATAGTTTGGAGGGCGGTGGGTGGCATATGTCTTTGGTTTGCAAAGAGCTGGCAACCGACGCATCGTTGGACTAAGTTTTGGGCGTCTTCCCGGGCCGTCGGCCAATAAAAGCCTGTACGGAAGGCCTTGCTTACAAGGGACCGAGGTGCAGCGTGATGACCGTCGAGTCCGGCATGAATTTCAGCCAGGAGGTTCCGCCCTTCCTCTTCGGAGATGCACCTTTGAAGGACTCCGGTAGTGCTTTTCTTATAAAGCTCTCCCTCGTGGACTTTGTAGGCTTTGGATCGCCGCACTTTGCAGCGTGCCTCATTTTGGTCCTCGGGGAGTTCCTGCCTAGTAAGGTAGGCGAGGAATGGTTCTGTCCACAGGGCGATGACGGCCATTATTACGTGGGCTGAAGGTGTTATTTCATTGGCAGAGCCTCCGATTGTGTCAGAATGTTCGGTGTCGGGCAGTGCGGTTGGGTCCGGGCTGTTATTGTTCGGCTCCCCTTCCCATACTACAGATGGCTTGAACAACATTTCCAAGAAGATGTTGGGGGGGACTACATTGCGTTTTGCGCCAATGCATGCCAGGACATCTGCCACCTGATTATTTTCCCGGGCTATATGGTGAAATTCAAGCCCTTCGAACCGAGCTGACATTTCTAGGACGGCGTTGCGGTAAGCTGCCATTTTTTGATCCTTGGCATCGAAGTATCCATTTATTTGGGTTATTGCGAGGTTCGAGTCCTCGCGCACCTCTAGGCATTGAATGCCCATGGATACTGCCATCCGGAGACCATGTAAAAGGGCCTCATATTCGGCTGCATTGTTGGAGTCTGTGTACATAATATGGAGTACGTATTGAACTGTGTCTCCTGTGGGGGACGTCAAAACAACGCAAGCCCCTAGTCCGGCCAACATCTTGGAGCCGTCGAAATGCATGATCCAATTTGAATATGTGTCGTACTCTTTAGGGAGTTCGGCCTCCGTCCATTCTGTGACGAAGTCGGCCAAAACTTGCGACTTGATGGCTCGCCATGGCTTATAGGTTATGTCGAACGGGAGGAGCTCAATGGCCCATTTTGCAATCCGGCTTGTTGCATCACGGTTGTTTATAATATCGTTAAGTGGTACTTCCGAGGCTACTGTTATTGAACACTCTTGAAAGTAGTGTCGTAGCTTCCGGGATGCCATGAATACCGCATAAGCAATCTTTTGATAATGCGGGTACCGTGATTTGCACGGAGTGAGGACAATAGACACATAATAGACCGGCTTTTGAGGGGTGAATTTGTGTCCGTCCGTTTCTCGTTCGACGATGAGCACTGCGCTTACAACCTGATGTGTTGCTGCAATGTACAGTAGCATTCGTTCGCCAATGTTTGGCGCGGCCAGGACTGGGTTTGTTGCCAATATGGCTTTTATTTCGTCGAGTCCGGTCATGGCTGCATCCGTCCATTCGAAGTGTTCGGTGCGCCGAAGGAGGCAGTAAAGGGGTAGGGCCTTTTCTCCCAAGCGGGAGATAAAGCGGCTTAGAGCCGCCACGCATCCTCTTAACTTTTGTATTTGTTTGAGGTCCTTTGGGATATCCAATTGTGACAGAGCTTGGATCTTGGTTGGATTTTCTTCAATTCCTCTACCGGATACAATGAAGCCCAAGAGCTTTCCGGTTGGGACGCCGAAAACGCATTTTTCCCGGTTGAGCTTGATGTCGTATGTTCGGAGGTTATCAAATGTGAGCCTCAAGTCGTCTACTAGAGATTCGACATGTCTTGTTTTGACGACCACATCATCTACATATGCCTCCACTATTTTGCCGATCTGGTTTGCCAGACATGTCTCAATCATGCGCTGGTATGTTGCGCCGGCGTTTTTGAGCCCGAAGGGAATTGTGTTGAAGCAGAATGGGCCGTATGGTGTGATAAATGCCGTTGCGGCTTGGTCTGATTCTGCCATCTTGATTTGATGGTAGCCGGAATATGCGTCGAGGAAATACAACGAATCGTGTCCTACGGTAGCGTTGATAATTTGATCGATGCGGGGGAGGGGGAAGGGATCCTTTGGGCAAGCCTGGTTAAGGTCTTTAAAATCAACGCATAGGCGCCAGGATTTGTCCTTCTTTGGTACCATCACCAGGTTTGCTAGCCAGTCCGGATGTTTTATATCTCTGATGAATCCGGCCTCCAATAGCTTTGCTAGCTCCTCTCCCATGGCCTGTATCTTAGGTTCGGAAAAACGCCGAAGAGCTTGTTTGACAGGTTTGAATCCTTTTAGGATATTTAAGCTGTGCTCGGCCAGCCTGCGTGGGATTCCTGGCATGTCTGAAGGTTGCCAGGCAAAAATGTCCCAGTTCTCTCGTAGGAACTCTCGAAGTGCGGTGTCTACATCAGGGTTTAACTGTGCCCCGATGGAAGCTGTTTTATTGGGGTCCGTTGGATGGACCTGGAATTTGACTATTTCGTCCTCCGGTTTAAAGGAGGTGGACTTGGATCTTTTGTCGAGTACCACATCGTCCCTATTCACCTTGGAGCGCAGCGCAGTCAGTTCCTCAGCCGCTAGGGCTTCGGATAGTGCCTCGAGGGCCAGTGCGACTGTCTTGTTTTCGGCGCGGAGTGCTATGTCCGGATCACTAGCGAGAGTGATGATCCCGTTAGGCCCGGGCATCTTGAGCATCATGTACCCGTAATGGGGTATTGCTTGGAAGATTGTAAACGCTTCCCGCCCTAGCAGAGCGTGATAACCGCTGCTGAACGGAGCCACATGGAACGTGACCTCTTCGGACCTGTAATTATCTGGCGTGCCGAACACCACATCTAGTTTGATTTTTCCTGTACAGCGTGCTTCCTGACTGGGGATTATTCCTCTAAAGGTTGTGTTGCTTCGCTCAATGCGGTTCCAGTCTATTTCCATTTTTTGAAGGGTTTCCACATAAATGAGGTTCAATCCGCTGCCGTCGTCCACTATTGGACTGAGGACCAATGCGGATGGTGCTCGGGCTGTTCGGAATTTAGGTTCATCACTGGCGTTAAAGTTAATAGCCATGTCACTCCATGGGTTTATTGTTGTTACTTGGTAGACTTCGGCAAGGCTGCAGAGTGTCCTTTTTCGCATATTATTTGATGTGAAAGTCTCGAAGACTGTTAATACCATATTGGTGTCTCTGGGGTGGCTTTCTATGGCCTCCGGAATTAGGAGATCTTCGCCAATTTTGGCCACCTGCCGGAGTATCCAACATGCTCTAAGGCTGTGATTTGGTGTGGCGTCCTTTGTACTGTGAATTTTACAGGGTCCATTAAGCCATCCTTCCAGTACGGTTCCATGCCCTGTAGAGGGTTTTTGCTTTTTGGTGTTTGACCCGGGTGTCTGGCGATGATGCACCCTTTTATTTCGGACTGGGTTTGTATTCAGGGTCGGATCGTCCCAAAATTTTATTTCGGTTTTCCAGGCGCTTTCCATCGCATAGTACTTTCATACAATGGACGCTAAGTCAGCGAAGCGTGTAATATCACGGCGACTTATGGCGTTGAGGATTCCCTTGTCCGTGCAATTATTGCAGAAGATTGAGATTGCGTCTTCCTCGCGGCGGTCCCTTATCCTGTTCCTAACCTGGAGGAATCTGGCCCAATAATGATGTACTGTTTCATCGGGCTCTTGCCTGATTTGGGATAGATCACTTATGTTTGGGTGGGTGGGTGGAATTAAATCCGAAGCCTCACCCAATCTGAGGCTCAGAGGCCGAGGAATTTCCGAATTCAAAAATTTGGATTCCTGGATGTTGTCCAATGAATCTAGCCCGTCGCCTGACTCTAAGTTCAGGTCTTGAGAGATATCCTCCCCTCCGCGGGTATCCGGCTTGGAGGGATCGGGAATCCGGACGTACCTAGTCCTTAAGATAGATGAAGGGTCGCCGCACTGTCCCTCTACCACGGCAACGTGATGGGTGACTTGGGGAGAGTTAATCTCTCTCAGATCGGGTTTAGGCCCAATCTGGTCGTAATCCGTAGCGACTCCCAAGGCGGCGATGCGATCCAAAAGCTCGTTTATGGAGGAGAGCTCCATTGGATCTAACTGCTCGGCGAGTTCCGAGCTGACATGAAGCTTGTTTTCGATGGCTCGAGAGGTCATCATCGGCGCAGAAGCCGAACAGGCGGTCATAAGAAAACCACCTAGCCAGAGGGTTTGGCCGATAGCCAAAGCTCCCTTAGCAGCGGTGCCGTCTTTAAAGACGGGGCGAGGCATCCTTCCTGATGGCGACGACACAGAGGAACTCTCAATGAAAGCACCAATGTCGGTGTCAAAACCGGCGGATCTCGGGTAGGGGGTTCCGAACTGTGCGTCTAGGCCGGATGGTAACATGAGGCAAGGGACACGAAGTTTTACCCAGGTTCGGGCCCTCTTGATGGAGGTAAAACGCTACATCCTGCTTGATTAATATTGATGATATGGGTAGTACAAGAGTATATCTACCACGAGATCGGAGAGGCTAAACCCTAGAAGCTAGCCTATGGTATGATTGTTGTTCTGTATGTTGTCCTACGGACTAAAACCCTCCGGTTTATATAGACACCGGAGAGGGTTAGGGTTACAAAGTCGGTTACAATGGTAGGAGATCTACATATCCGTATCGCCAAGCTTGCCTTCCACGCCAAGGAAAGTCCCTTCCGGACACGGGACGAAGTCTTCAGTCTTGTATCTTCATAGTCCAGGAGTCCGGCTGAAAGTATAGTCCGGCCATCCGGACACCCCCTAATCCAGGACTCCCTCAGTTAGGGTTACACAAGGTCGGTTAGAAAGGAGGAGATATCCATATACATATTGCCTAGCTTGCCTTCCATGCCAAGTAGAGTCCCATCCGGACACGAGACGAAGTCTTCAATCTTGTATCTTCATAGTCTAACAGTCCAGCCAATGGAGATAGTCTGGCTGTCCGGAGACCCCCTAATCCAGGACTCCCACCAACTCCAATATGTTTCAGTATGATAATGGCCCGCCCGGCAGTTCAGGAGGTGGTTTTCACGGGCCGGGTTACAGAGGCGGCAGCCCCGGTTCTGGATTTCAGGGCAATCAAACCGGACACAAAAATCAAGCGAACCAGGGCAACCAGCGAGGTTACAACCATTAGGGAAACCAGCAGCAGTCGGGTTATCAGAGTGGGCAGTATCATGTCTTCAACCTAAGCAGTTACATAGTGGGCAGTATCATGTCTTCACCACTAGCTTGTGTAAGCGTGATCAGAAGCTTCACAAGAGGGCAGTAAACTCTGTAGAACCGGCGGTGCCTCAGTATTTGCGCTGGTCTGAGCAACCCATTTTGTGGAGTAGAGAGGATCACCCCCCTGGGTTGACAATCCGGGTCATCTGGCTTTAGTGATGGCCCCTCAAGTTTGGGGATATAAGTTCACTAAGGTACTCATGGATGGGGGAAGTAGTATCAACATTCTATATTATGATACCTTCCGTCGTATGGGGTTGACAGATAAGAATCTTAAATCGTCAAACACCGTTTTCCATGTTGTGATGCCTGGCAAGTCTGCATATCTAGTGGGCAAGATAGCCTTAGAGGTGGCTTTTGGAGATGACCATGATTCAAGATCAGAAACATTGACTTTTGAGGTGGTGAAAATCAAAAGTCCGTATCACGCTTTGTTTGGGTAACTGGCTTATGCTAAGTTCATGGCGAGACTGTGTTATGTTTATCTACAGCTTAAAATGCCAGGTCATAAGGGGATCATCACAGTACACGGGAGTAGGAAGATCGCTTTGGAATGTGAGGAAGGTGATGCGGCTTATGCTGAGTCGGTTTGTGCCATGGAGGAACTCAAGTTTTATAAAGACCAAGTTGATCCGGCAGATATGACTTCTTTGAAAAAGCCAATTACGAAACACGATTCGGCGTTGAAATTTAAATCGGCCATAGATACTAAGATGGTTGATTTTGTTCCTGGCGATTCATCCAAGCAGTTCAGCATCAACGCTAACCTTGATCCCAAATAGGAAAGCGCGCTCATCGAGTTCATCCGTGAGAACCGGGAAATCTTTGCATGGAAACCTTCTGACATGCTAGGTGTACCGAGGGAACTTGCTAAGCACACACTTAACAATGATCCTAAGTATAAACCGGTCCGGCAATTTCTCCGCCGCTTCAATGAAGAAAGGCGCAAGGCTATTGGTGAAGAGGTAGCTCGGTTGTTGGCCGCAGGGTTTATCGTGGAGGTCTTTCACCCAGAGTGGTTGGCTAATCCGGTGCTGGTTCTTAAGAAAAACGGCACTGGTGTATGTGTGTAGATTACACAGACTTGAACAAGGCTTGCCCTGCAGACCCCTTTGCCCTCCCTCGTATTGATCAGATCATTGATGCTACGGCGGGTTGTGACCGTTTGTGTTTTCTGGATGCTTATTCTGGTTATCATCATATCAAAATGGCAGTTAAGGACCAGGAGAAGACAACTTTCATAACTCCCTTTGGAGCCTTCTGCTATGTCTCCATGCCCTTTGGACTTCAGAGTGCCCATGAAACTTATCAATGCTGTGTTCAGAATTCTCTTCATAAGCATATTGGGCGTAATGTTCATGCATATGTGGATGATATTGTGATAAAATCCAGGAAGGAGGAAACATTGATAGATGATTTGAGAGAAACCTTTGACAACCTCCGGGTTTACAAGATGATGCTCAATCAGGAAAAGTGTGTCTTTGGTGTCCCGGCAGGCAAACTCTTGGGTTTTCTGGTATCAAACAAAGGCATTGAGGCTAATCCGGAAAAAATCTCAGCAATTACATCTTTGGCTAAACCGGCGTGTATCAATGACGTTCAATGTTTGGCCGGCCGGATTGCGGCTTTGAGCTGGTTTATTAGTCGTCTTGGGGAGAAGGCTATCCCTTTATATCAGATGTTGAAGAAAAGAGATGATTTTTTCTAGAGCGAGGCGACTGATAAAGTGTTTGAGAATCTGAAGAGGTAGTTAGCTGAACCGCCTGTGCTTGCCGCCCCGATCGATAAAGAGCCGTTATTGCTATATGTGGCTGCTAATGCCTGAGCTGTTAGTGTGGCTATTGTGGTGGAGCGCAAGGAAGCTAGAAAGGAGTATCCAGTTCAACGGCCTATTTATTATATAAGTGAGGTGCTCATTGAATCAAAGCAGAGGTATCCACATTGGCAGAAGCTGGTGTATGGAGTGTTTATGGCAAGCCGGAAGCTTAAACATTATTTTCAGGGCCACCCTATCACAGTGGTCAGTTCAGCCCCTCGGGGAGATATCATTCAAAACAGAGAAGCAACCGGCCGGATTGCCAAGTGGGCTATTGAGCTTGGACCTCACGGGCTCAAATACATACCTCACACAGTGATCAAATCTCAAGCACTCGTGGACTTCATCAATGATTGGACGGAATTGCAGGCACTAGAGGAAAACCAGATAATACATATTGGACTATTCACTTTGATGGATCCAGACAGTTGGAGGGCTCGGGGGCTGGAGTCATACTAACTTCCCCACGAGGTGACAAGTTTTGTTATGTCATCCGTTTAATGTTCCCTTGTACTAACAATGTAGCTGAGTATGAGGCCTTACTCCACGGTCTTCGGATTGCTAAGGAGATGAACTTAAGCCGGGTTAAGTGCTTTGGGGATTCAGATCTGGTGGGTCAACAGGTGTTTGGCACTTGGGATTCTAAAGACCCACTCATGGCTGCATATCGACGAGAGGTGGACACAGTAGCTGGTCACTTCAAGGGTTATCAGGTGGACCATATAGACCGGCGAAAGAACGAAGCGGCAGACGCTTTAAGCCGCCTTGGTTCTCAGCATAAACCGGTCCCACCAAATGTTTTTCTTGACGTGCTGCATAATCCGTCGGTCAAGGTACCAACAGAGGAGGAGTTGGCTATTCCTGACCTGGAGGCTCAATTGGTGGCAGCTTTGCATGTCATACCGGGTTGGACATCCCATACCTGGCTTACATGAATTAGGGCGGGTTACTAGAGGATGAAACATCGGCCCGACAGATAATCCGGCGTTCCAAGTCAATGACCATACTCAACGGAGAGTTACATCGTTACAGCATCTCAGGGGCAATTCAGCGTTGTGTCTCTCCTCAAGAGGGTTGTGAGATTTTGCGAGAAATCCATGAAGGGGATTGTGGTCACCACGTCGATTCAAAGTCTTTGGTAGCTAAAGCTTTTCGCCACAGTTTTTATTGGTTAACAACTCATGCTGATGTGGAGGACTTAGTCAAAAGATGTGACGGTTGTCAAAAATTCGCACGCCGTGCTCATATTCCGGCTCAGGAGTTGAGGATGATTCCAATAACGTGGCCATTTGTGACTTGGGGGCTTGATATGGTTGGACCCTTTAAGCGCTCCAAGGACAAAAAGACCCACTTATTAGTGGTAGTTGACAAATTCACCAAATGGTTGGAAGCAGAGCCAGTCAGTACGTGTGATGCGGCCACGGCGGTTCAATTCATCAAAAAAGTGATATTCCAGTTTGGCTTTCCACATAGTATTATAACTGATAATGGTACTAATCTGTCAAAGGGAGAGATGGAGGAATTTTGCCAGCGTGAGCACATCCGGTTTGATATAGCATCGGCGGCTCACCCCCAATCTAATGGTCAAGCGGAGAGGGCAAATCAAGAAATTATTTGAGGTATAAAACCCTGGCTTATGGTTCCTTTGAAACGGACACCGGGTTGTTGGGTTGAGGAGTTACCTTCTGTGTTATGGAGCATCAACACCACACCCAACAGATGTACGGGTTACATGCCTTTCTTTATGGTTTATGGAGCGAAGGCAGTTCTTCCTAGTGACATACGTCACGACTCGCCCCGTGTGGCAGCTTATGTTGAAGCTGATAATGATACATCACGTCAGGACTCACTGGACTTGTTAGATGAGGAGCGTGATCTTGCAGCAGCATGTTCGACGATTTATCAATAAGGTCTCCGACGTTATCACAGCCGCCGGGTTAAGACTAGAACCTTTCAAGAGGGCGATTTGGTGCTCCGGCTCATCCAGGATCAAACTGATATGCACAAGTTATCCCCACCTTGGGAAGGACCCTTTGTGGTCAGCAAGAATCTGCACACCGGGTCATACTACCTCATTGATGTTCGAGAGCACAAAGACTCACGTAAATCGGAGGAGGGGACCAAGAGGCCGTGTAATATAGCTCTTCTTCGGCCTTACTATACTTGAGCCACGGGCTCTTCATATGTACATATTTATGACAATCTATGTATTATATAATAAACCAGAGCCTCGAATAAAGCGGGGTCTCTGTTCTTTTTACATCATGTGTGTGCTTACAAGAGTTTCTATTGACAAAGCGGAGTTTTTGTTTAACCGGTCTCTGCAGCCGCACGAATATAAAGAAAATCACTAGGGGGCTTGGCATATCTGAACCATAGCTACACCTCTTGATTGGTTTGAAACCACAAAGGGATATCACTAGGGGGCTTGGTCATATCTGAACCATAGCTACACCTCTTGATCGGTTTAAACACAACAAAGGGATATCACTAGGGGGCTTGGCTGTTATCACACCAAAGCTACACCTCTTGATAGGCATTAAGCCAAAAAGGAAATTATGTGGAACCAAAGAGAGTCTGTTGCATTAAGCATAGCTCAAACATAGGTAACCACCGAGCACATCTCACATATTACCTGGGGGCTCTTTGCTTCTCAAAGAACAATGAGTTTTGAACCCTTGTAATAGGCTATCAAGCCAGGCTTGGAAGCCAGGTGTATTCACCTAAAACCCCGAGTTATCCTGCCTCTTTAAGTAAGTCACTCCGTCCAGGTAAACCTGGTATGACCTATCGAACGTTTGATAAGTCAATCCCATGGACCCTGAACTTGTCACAGTTAAATCAGTGATTGGTTAAAGATTGAGGTCCATCAAAAAAGGCTTTGTAAAATGGTTTAACTCAGTGGCCTAGCAGCCCATGAAAAGCCTCGATTTGGAGCCTAGCAGCTCGTAAAAAGCCTCGCATGTTCCTTTTGAGTTCTATTTTGCCAAGTTTTTCGCCTTTGTTGAGGTTCATAATATCTTCTGATAAACCGATGTCCTTGACCCAGCTTGGCTTTCAACTACAAGTTGTCAGTACATGATCAGTTATAATCCGGCGTTCATTACCTCGGTCTGGTTTTGACTAACAAGTCGCCAGTGTTATAAGGAAAACCCGGTGTTTATTATATCCCGATATGGTTTATTATCATAATCCGGCATGTTAAGGACGGAGTTATCACTGCTTTGGATTGGTGTTTACACCTTTACCATACAAGCAGTTGGTCAGCGGACGAGGTATGTTGCAGATATTATTTTTTATACAAGCTTTGATCATCCATCCAAGTATTGTATATTTTTGGGCATCATGACCCGTCCAGTGGTAAACCACTAGGACACTTTCAAGTTCTTGTATCCACGAACACAAATCATCATGGGCTATGCATAAATAGATCCCAAAAAGTGGAGCAAGTTTTCACAATATCAAAGCACCACAAAACATGCTCGATGGCATGACAGATAAAGGAGTTTTTGCTATCCTATTACAAGAAGCTTCAAAACGGCTCCAATTGAATAATTGTTTTTAAGCATTGGCGGACAATAGCTGGTAAACCGGCTGCCGGTTTAAGATGCTTCGTCTGGGCGGTTTGACGGTTGAGGGTCATTTGGTGCAATCACTTCTTCATTCCTCCCCAGACGTTGGAAATCAACCGTTGACCAATCGATTCCTGTTAAAGCTTGAAACACGGCTTCTTCATGGATAAGGCTGGAGGGGTTAATGTCAGGAGTGTAAGTATGCTTTCGGATTGGAGGCACAAGTTCTTCGACTTCATGGATTTCGACAGGCTATCTCTTCCCTTCAGTGTCGTAAGCCGGCTGGAAATGAGATAAGTCTATATCTACCAGTTTGTTGGCTATTGGCCACATCTCCTTTGTCAGCCTTCGGAGATCATTATTGTCGAAGTTTGAACCGTCCTCCTTCACACCTAGATATCCTTTTATAATGTCATCCGCTTCAAGGTCCGAAATCCATGCCTTGGCCCGGATTAGCACGGTTAATGCTCCTGCTCTTGCGGCTGCCTTCTTCAGTTCGGTAATCCGGGCTGGTAACATGGCCAGCTTCTCAAGAGTTTCTTTTATCAGTGATGGCGCTGGCTTATTGTAATCTGCAGTGCAAATAGCATGCTGGGATCTAGAGTACAGCTGTTCAATCAAGGTATAAGCCGCTTTAAGCTTCATCTGCATATCCGTGCCCAGATGAGCAATACGAGTGCCTGTCACGGTTTAAAATTAGCAAATTGGTAAATGATAAGATCTCATGAATTGGACAAACTGCATAAGGAGATACTTACCAAAAACAGCGAACGTCATGGTGTTGATTTGCCGCTTCAAACCAGTTAGTTCATCTACAATTGGCTTCAGGGCTGCTTCGGCATCCTCAGCTCTTTTGGTTACACCGGCCTTCTCGGTTTCCCAGTCAGCACGTGCTTTGTTAAAAGACTCATTTAGCTTTTCCATAGCTGCCAGAGCTTTGGTCAGCTCCTCCTTGGCTTTCACAGCCTCTGCTTGTTGGGACTTCACGTTCTCTTGCAAATCAGCGGTTCGGGCATCTCTATTGCTTAGCTCGGCCTGTAACATCAAAGATATGTCAACAACAGGATATGTATTTTCTAAGTACAAAGCGTATAACACGTTATGCAGTTCGTACTTGGGGGCTAATGCCTATTTGCTCTGATTCACTATATCTTTTATAAGTCTCCAGAACAATGCAAGCATTATCCTTGACACTTGGGGGCTAATGTACATCTGTTCAAAACGGGCGCATGTCTTAAAGACCCGGATTACCTCGCAAAGCTAAACCGGCCTTTGGGGGCTACACTGAGGAAAGCTATATAATTACATTGGTAAAGTATCGGTTTTGGTTTTCACTAAGGACCTCACGTTTTGAGGGTCAGCAGGAGAGGATTAAAGTATTACAAAGACCCGGTTTAAGATTAACATCATAAAACGGACCTTGGGGGCTACCTGAGCTAGTGTTTCAACTTTGGAATCAAGAAATAAAGGGAGATGAAGATACCTCATAGCGTTCCTTCATCAGGTTCACCAAACCGGCTTCATAGTCACGGTTTGAGTGCAGACGGTTTAAAAAACCGGAGTGAAGTTCTTCAGCACTGAGATGAGCATACCTTGATAAGTCAGTGCTCCATTTACCCTTTTCCCTGGCAACACACTCCTCTTTGGCACTATGTTGGGCCAAGATTATAGGATGGCCAGGAGAGCTGTGCCCATGCCAGTAATGATAACATCATCTCCTTGGCCTTCAGTAGTATCAGTGCCTCTCACCGGACTAGCCCGGTTTGGAGCTGCCGGTTCAATGTCAGGCACAGCAGGATCAGCTTCTGGTTGTTCACCAATATTCTGGTCTTGAAGGGGCGGTTCATCAAAGGTAGCTTCAGGATGAGGACCCTCCGGTTCACGAGTTTGGTCCGGTTCAACTATTTGCTCTTCTTCAAAAACCGCCTGGTCTTCTGACATACTGTTGACCCGAGCGTTCTTGCTGGGTCTGGCCTTGGCTCTGCAAAGCAAAACTAAAAAAGGTTTAGCATCTTATTCAAGATTTGCAACACATTTGAAGAAAGGGTTTGAATGCTTACCCAGCTACAGTTTTAAGACGAGGGAGTTGGGTTGCTGTTGATTCGCCAAAGGATGAGGGAGGTGTCACCTGATAATTTGAATCGGACGGATTAAGAGGTTGTCTGAAATAACCTGCCTTGGGATAAGAATTGTCAGAAGTGGGAGAGACCTCAGATCAGTGCTTCCGAACCGGGGTTTCAGGTAAACCGGCTGAAGTGACCTGTTGGCCACTGTGTCAGGTTGTCCGACGACCTTCATGCTGCTGCGTCTTTAAAATAAATGTTGGATCCAAGTAAGCAAGAGTGTGAGAAAAGCTTACTTTCTGGACTGCTTGACGGGTTTTTGGTGTTGGCATAGAGTCTGAACCAAAGGAAAGGGTAATTACCTCTGCATCATTAGCCTGGCTGCCTTCTACGTCCTCCTGATAAAGATCATTGTTAATGAGGTGCATGAAAAGGGAGCGAAGTGATTCAAGTTCTACCTCAACTTCCGGATCATCTGCATCTTCATCAAGTTCCGTGTTGATCCGGTCAGCCGTTTTCCGCTTTGAGGTACGCTTGACGACTTTGGTTTTGGGACGGGATGGCTTTGCCGCTTTATCTGCGGGTGGCTTTGCTGCTTTTTCTACGGATTTCCGCTTCCAGAAGGGATCATCACCCTGTTCATACACAAACATAAGAAATTTTACAAGTTGAAAAATTTAAAGATACCAAAGATAAAAGGAAGCATAGTGCTTACAGCAGGCGGTTTATTTTGAGTATCGAAGGTGCTCAAGCTGGTTTGGCGACAGACTGATTCCGGTTCATTCAAAATTTTCTTAACACCTTCAGTGACCTCTTCATTGGTTATCTGAATATTGATGTGGCGTTGGGGGTCTTCTACTTCACCGGTATACTCACACATTAAACTGGGGCGACGGATTAGTGGCAAGATGCTCCAAGATATCCAGCAACGCACAAAATCAACGCCTATTAAACCATTGGCCATGAAAGCCCGGAGCTTGGCGAGTTGAGGGGTGTATTTGGCCCGTTCTGCAGAACTTAAACATTGCGGCATTGGATGAGTGTTGGAAAGCCGGTGCTCACGGTAGCCTGGAAGAGGGTTCTTGAGGGAGTCCTAGATTAGGGGTCTCTAGACAGCCGGACTATATCCTTTGGCCGGACTGTTGGACTATGAAGATACAAGATTGAAGACTTTGTCTCGTGTCCGGATGGGACTCTACTTGGCATGGAAGGCAAGCTAGGCAATATGGACATGTATATCTCCTCCTTTGTAACCGACCTTGTGTAACCCTAGCCCCCTCCGGTGTCTATATAAACCGGAGGATTTTAGTCCGTAGGACAATATACAATCATACCATAGGCTAGCTTCTAGGGTTTAGCCTCTCCGATCTCGTGGTAGATCAACTCTTGTAATACTCATATCATCAAGAATAAATCAAGCAGGACGTAGGGTTTTACCTCCATCAAGAGGGCCCGAACCTGGGTAAAACATCGTGTCCCCTGCCTCCTGTTACCATCCGCCTTAGAGGCACAGTTCGGGACCCCCTACCCGAGATCCACCGGTTTTGACATTGACATTGGTGCTTTCATTGAGAGTTCCTCTCTGTCATCGCCATTAGGCTTGATGGCTCCTACGATCATCGATAGCGATGCAGTCCAGGGTGAGACTTTTCTCCCTAGATAGATCTTTGTGTTCGGCGGCTTCGCACTACGGGCCAACTCGCTTGGCCATCTGGAGCAGATCGAAAGTTACGCCCCTGGCCACCAGGTCAGGTATGGAAGCTTAAACTACACGGCCGATATCCGCGGAGACTTGATCTTCGAAGGATTCGAGCCCCTCCCTTGTGCGCCACGCAGTCACAATGAGTACGATTTAGCTCTACCATCGGACCGTATTCAGGAGATCGCACCGGCAGTCGCTCTGAGCCTAAATTCGGAGCCAGTTGCGCCATCCATGGACGGGTGGATGGACCCCGTCACGGAGGTCGTATCCTCAGTGGCGATCGAGCCGAATATTGACCTTACCCTTCACGAGAGCCGTGTTGCCAAACTGCTGGATCCTTCTCCGGCCACGGACTCCGAACCGCCTGCGCCCGTTCCCGTCGAATCCGATTGGGCGCCGATCATGGAGTTTACCTCCGCGGATATTTTTCAGCACTCGCCCTTTGGCAACATACTGAACTCATTAAGGTCTCTCTCCTTGTCAGGATAGTCCTGGCCGAACTACGTCCGGCAGGATTGGGATGCGGATGACGAAGAAATTCTCCGCCCACCCACCACCCACTTAGTAGCCACTGTCGACGACTTAACCGACATGCTCGACTTCCACGGTATGGACGACGATGCGGGAGACGAAGAGGAACCACTGCCCACAGGGCACTGGACAGCCACCTCATCATACGATATATACATGGTGGATACACACAAAGAAGGCAATGGCGACGAGACAATGGAGGATGACCCCTCCAAAAAGCAACCCAAGCGCCAGCGTCAGCGGCGCTGCTCTAAGTCCCGCCAAGGCAAAAGTGGTGATACCGGCACCGGAGATAATAGCACTCCGGACAGTGCCGAAGACAACAACTATCCCCTCCAGCAAGATTTAGAGCAGGAGGATGAAGGAGCCAACCCATGTGAGAGAGCGGCAGATGGAGAGGCGGAGGATGATAATTACATGCCTCCCTCTGAAGATGAGGCAAGCCTCGAAGAGGACGAATTCATCGTGCCAGAGGATCCCGTCGAACAAGAGCGCTTCAAGCGCCGGCTTATAGCCACGGCAAAGAGCCTCAAGAAAAAGCAGCAGCAACTTCAAGCGGATCAAGATTTCTAGCTGACAGATGGACTGAGGTCCTGGCGGCCGAGGAATATAAACTCAAACGCCCCTCCAAGAGTTACCCAAAGTGCAGGTTGCTACCTAGACTGGAGGAGGAAGCACTGAAACCGACATCCCCGGCATATGACGCGGCTGATCGGCCACCTCGTGGCCGCGACAGAGAGGCATTCCAGCCAAAAGCTCAGCACGCACCCCGACGCCATTCAAATAAAAAGGCATGGGAAAATACGCCAGACTTGCAAGACATATTGGAGGACAAAGCAAAACATGCAAGATCAATCTACAGATCATGAGGGCGCGCCACTATGCGAGACGATAATCGTCACGCCGGATACAGTAAAAGTAAGTCCGGCCGGGCCGAACACAGCGGGCAAGACTCATTCGAGCTGCATCGCGACATAGCCCAGTACAGAGGCGCCGCACACCCCCTATGCTTCACAGACAAAGTAATGGATCATCAAATCCCAGAGGGTTTCAAACCCGTAAATATAGAACCCGTAAATATCGTATCGCGCCCCGAATTCGGCCTTCCGAATACTAGGGGCTTCGCCGAAATTTAAAATTATAGAATTCTATGGCTAAGTGAGAGTGATAACGCATTATAGTCCGATTGCCTTGTTCGTTGTGTTGAGCACCTCCCTCAAAGGACCCAACAATGGGAACAAGAGTGCTCAGGTTTATCCCGAACACCCCAGCACTCATGGCGTAGGGGCAGAAGCCGACGACTAGCCATCTCTCAGATTTGATAAACAGCCGAACAGAAGGTAATATTTTAAATACAGACAAGCGCTGCATAGCGCATATGAACAAGTTTTCATAATATCGGATTACACGAGCAAGTTTACTCAAATATTACATCTTTCGTACACTCGTCCGCCATGAGACGGGCACCCTTCAGGACACCCTCATAGTACATCTCAGGGTGGCGATGCTCCTTGCCCTGCGGCGACCCTTCCTTCACTAGCTTCACGGCGTCCATCTTGGCCCATTGAACCTTCACACGGGCGAAAGCCCGCCGTGCACCTTCGATGCAGACGGACCGCTTGATAACTTCCAGCCGTGGGCAGGCATCCACAAGCCGCCTCACCAGGCCGAAGTAGCTGTTGGGAAGGGCGTCGCCAGGCCACATCCGGACTATAAAGCCCTTCATGGTCTGTTCGGCCGCCTTGTGCAGCTCGACCAGTTGCTTCAGCTGGTCGCTCAAAGGCATCGGGTGTTCGGTCCCAGTATACTGAGACCAGAACAGCTTCTCTGTTGCGCTTCCCTCCTCGGCCTGGTAAAACTGTGCGGCATCCGACACGCTGCAGGGCAAATCTGCGAATGCTCCTGGAGAGCTCTGGATTCGGGTAAGTAACAAGTAATTTACTTTCACATGCTTGCTTTGCATATAGAATGCCTTACCCGCCGCTATCTTCTTCATTGCATCAATCTATGGGAGGGCCTTTTGGGCTTCGGCCTTGGCACTCTTTGCACTCTCAAGGGCCGCGGCAAGATCGGACTCTCGCGTCTTCAAGTCAAGCTCCAACACCTCGTGCTTCGTCACGAGAGCGTGGAGCTCTTGTTGCACCTCGCCCACCCATGCCTCTTGTTTTTACCGCTCGGTGCACTCCTGGGCCGCTTTGTTTTCAGCCTCGGATAGTGCTTGCTTCAGGGTCGCCACCTCAGTCGTGTCCCCTGGCAAATTTACGATGATCCTGTCATTTTGTAATCACATTCTTTTTTATATATCCATAGAGTAGGTATTACTTACCTTTGTTCTTCTCGAGATGCCTCTTGGCAAGGCCGAGTTCTTCCTTGGACCCTTCGAAGTCCTGCTTCAGTGCGGCGACCTCCGCAGTCAGTGCGGCAGAGGCCAGCAGCGAAGCCTGCATACGCATATAGGAATAATTATATTAGACTCCTGCGATATTGTTTGATCCTCTGTTCGGCTTTTCTTTGGGAACACTGAACAGAGCATCAGGGGCTACTGTCTATGCGGTAATATTTTCCTATATTTCAAACACTTACCTCAAACCCTGTTAGAAGGCTGGCACAGGCTTCAGTCAGTCCGCTCTTGGCGGACTGAACCTTCTGGATCACCGGACTCATAATAGTGTGGTGCTCTTCGTCGATGGAAGCGCTGCGAAGTGCTCCCAGCAGACTGTCCGGTGCCTCTGTATGGACAGAGGTCATCGGCACAGGCGTCTTGCCCCTTTTGGAAGGAGGCCGTCTGCCCGAGTCCTGAACCACTGGTGGTTTCGGCACGGTGTTCGGCTGAGGGCCGAACTCGGAACCCTCGGGAGCCTTGCTCCCTCTGCTCCCGGAATCCGGAAGGTCGCCTTGAGGCGCCTCCGGGACTGTCTCCCCTCGACCCGGTGCCTCTTGAGACAATACCTCGGCATTGTCCATAGGGCAAGGGGAGGTGGCGCTCGGAAGTGGATCGCTATCCATAGCCGACGAGGCCAGGGAGCCGTCCGACGAAGATACGTCAATACGGGCTCGTGGCGGTCTGCATAATCATAATTCGGCGTTAGGAGAAGTAGTGTGACAAAGGTATGCTATGAGTTACTCTGGCATCCAAATGCTTACGACTTCGCCAGGGGCTTGGCCCTGAGCAGCCACTCGTCTTCACCTTCGGCGGCGGTGGTGGAGTACTCCGAAAGGAGAGTCCTTCCCTTCTTGGAAACTTCGCCCCCCCCCCCC